>NW_018392137.1:0-2972 GCF_900095145.1 Mus pahari | reverse complement strand
AAAAAAAAAACCAAAAACTAAAAAAATTACCTAAATTCCATAAAAGACCCTAAAATGTTTTAAAAATGCTAAAAAGAAACTGTAAAATCCTAAAATCCTTTTTTAAAAAAAACATAAATCCCTAAAATCACTAAAATTCCAAACAAGACTCTAGAACCCTAAAAATACCCTAAAAGAACTAAAAAAAAAACTAAAAGAAAACAATAAAGATTATTAAAAACAAAAACAAAAATCATAAGAAAATAACTAAAATCATTGAAAAACCCTAAAAACACATTTAAAAATCCCTAAAAATACACTAAGACACTAAAACATAAAAGGAAAAATGTAAAAATTTTTAAAACTCTCTTTAAAAACCCTTAAAAAATCCTTAAAATCTTAAAAAAAACCCTCTAAAATACTAAAAGTACCTTAAAAAAACCCTAAAACACTAAAAACCTGAAAAAAAACAAAGCCTTAAACAAAAACAAAAAATCTAAATCTTAAAAAAAAAACAAAAAATTTTAAAACATTAAAGTACTTTAAAATTCTAGAAATTTAAGGCTATAAAAAACCTTCAAAAAATCCTAAAATACAAAAAAAAACAAAAAAAAAAACAAAAAAAACAAATAGCCAACTAAACCCTTAAAAGAGAGAAAAACAAGAAAATATTTAACAACTCTAAAAAAAAAAACACCCAACCAAACAAAGAAAAAACCCTTAACCCCCCCCACACAAAATTACTGGAATTCCTGAAAAAAATACACTAAAATTCTAAAGAAAAAAAAAACCCTCAAGAAACCTAAAAATACTCTAAAATTCCCCTAAATTCCTTTACAACCCTAAAAAAAACCCCTAAAACTCTAAAATTTAATTTGTATATCTATAGACACCTCAACAGTCAAAAACCATAAAATAAAACATTAAAATCCCTAAGATTGTAGAACACACACAAAAAGGAAAACATTTTAAAAGCCTTAAAAAAACCCTAAAAGAATAAAAAACCTTAAATCCTAAAAAAGAATCAGTAACCATAAAAACCATAAAATTCTAAAAAAAACTCTCTAGAAACATAAAGAACCTAAAAAACCTAAAACCCTAAAAAAAATCCTAAAGCCTATAAAAAGCACCCAAATACCCTAAAAGAAAACCACCTAAAACATGTAGAAAAATACCCTAAAAAACTAAAAACCCTAAAAGAAATCTAACACCCAAGGAAAAAAGACACTAAAATTTTAAAAAGAAAAAAAANTCAGGAATCTTAGAAAGTCCCTACAACCCTTAAACAAACAAACAAACTAACAAAAAATATAAAATTCGCTTGTGGACGTTGTACATCGTGGTGCGGAGCCTAGTGCGCACCACGATGTACAACGTCCACAAGCCCTAAAAATATAAAACCCTGAAAAAAACCCAAAGCCATAAGCCAAAATCAAAAAATACCAAAAATCCATAAAAAAACCCTTTACAAATGCTAAAATGCTAAAAGATGCTAAAATACTTTTAAAATCCTAAAAAGAAACTGTAAAACTATAAAATTCTTTCATACAAACACTAAAACACTAAAATAATCCCTAAGATTCCAATCAATACTATAGAATTCTAAAATAACCTAAAAGAACTAAAAAACCTAAAAGAAAGCAAAAACACTATGAAAAAAATCCCAAATTCCTTGAAAACCCCTAAAAACACCTATAAAACCCTAAAATCCAAAAAGATCCTAAAATGCTTTAAAAATCCCAAAAAGAAACAGTAAAAGCTGAAAATCCATTTTTAAAAATCCTAAAAACCCTAAAATAATCCCTTAAATTCCACACAAATCTCTAGAACCCTAAAATACCCTAAAAGAACTAAAAAAAACCTAAAACAATAAAGATTTTTTTAAAAAGACCGTAAAACCATAAAAGCCCAAAAAAACCCAAAGCCTTAAACAACAACAACAAAAAATCTAAAATCATAAAAAACTAAAAATATCTTAAAACCTTAAAATACTTTAAAATTCTAGAACTCTAGAACTCTCAAAAACACCTTCAAAAAATCCTAAAAAACCAACACACAAAAAAACAAAAGCCCACTAAGCCCTTAAAACAGAGAAAAACCAAAAAACCTTTAAAAACTCTAAAAGAAAACCCCAAACAAACAAAAACAAGACCTCATACCCCCAGAAAACACCTGGAAACGTGACAAAAACCACCAAAAATTCTAAAAAAAAATAAACACTCAAGACCGCTAAAAAAAAAAAAAACTAGAAATAACCTAAATTCCTTTGAAACCCTAAAAAATCCCCTGAAACTCTCCAATACATTAAATTTCTAGATCTCTAGACACCGCAACAAACTCTCAAAAACCATACCAAAAAAAAACCATAAAAAGCCCTAAGACCCTAAAAAACCGTAGGAAAAATACCAATAAAGATTAAAATAAAAAAATTCAGGACCTAGAAAGCACCTACAACCCTAAAAAAAAAGAAGAGAAAAAAGAAAAAACTAAAAAAAAATTACAACCTTAAAAAAAAATTTAAAAAATACCCCAAACCATAAAAAATATCTCCTGAACCCCTAAAACAAAATTCAATTTCAAAAAAAAAAGAAAAAAAACATAAAATTCTAAGTAAAAAACCCTTTAGAACTTGAAAAATACCCTAAAAAAACAAAATCCTTTAAAAAAAAAAAAGAAAAAATGCTTTGAAAAACAAAAAAACTTAAAAAAAACTAAAAAATTAACATAAATTCCTTTAAAAAAAACCTTAAATAACCAGAAACTACTAAAAGACCCTAAAATGCTTTAAAAATCCTAAAAAGAAACTGTAAAAGCTTAAAATCCTTTTTGTAAAATCCTAAAAACACTAAAATAGGGCTGGTGAGATGGCTCAGTGGGTAAGAGCACCTGACTGCTCTACCGAAGATCCAGAGTTCAAATCCCAGCAACCACATGGTGGCTCATAACCATCCGTAACAAGATCTGACGCCCTCTTCTGGAGTGTTTGAAGACAG
>NW_018392136.1:8957-10483 GCF_900095145.1 Mus pahari | reverse complement strand
AGGAAATGTAGGGGAAACTCCTACAACGTGTGTGGGCGTGGTCCGTTGTGGCTGTTGTGTGGAGTGTCCCGCAGAGAACACAGGGCCAAATGACTCCTCTGTCTCTTCTTTTCCCAGTGCTCTTGCCAGAGACAGACACTTGCCCACTGGCGGATGACCAGAGACATGTGGGTTCACTTTCTCTCCTCCGGAGTCCGGGGTGGAAAGCAGCAGTATCATCAAGGGAAGGGAATGGGGTCACCGATGGATTCACGGGCTGAGCCTGGGTTGGGCTGTCACACTCCTTAAGAACCTGCCTTTTCAATAAGCAATCTGCTGCCATAGTTTCATTGCATTTTCTCTGACTTAACACGTCTTCAATGCCTATAGCTTGGAACCCAGTGTGTGCCATTGCTTTTACAATAGCTGGTCTTTCTTGAGGGGGATTAGTTCTTCAGAAGGATCTGGGAACCCCTCTGAGCCTTCTGTGACCCAGGGATGCATCATTATCTCTGCTATGGTTGGCCTATGTTTGGGGTCGGCCGTCATTAAAAGACTAAGCAGGTCTTGTAGCTCTATTGATAGTGTAGAAGGAAGAAAATACTTTCCTGATACAACCCGCTTTCTCAGCTGTGTCCTGCAGACAGCATTAAATGGGAACGTTCCAGTTATCTCAAAATATACAACTCGTAGAGTCCACACATCAACTTTGGGTCCATCCTAGGGTCTGGCAAGAAGCAACTCAGGAGCATTAAATGGATAATTACCACAGTAGAATTTGAGTGTTTGCTCTGGCTTCACTTCGGTGCCAAAGCCAAAATCAATTATTTTTACTTTCCCATCCTTTTCTACCAAGATATTGTGCAATTTAAGTTCCCTGTGAACTATGCCCAGGTCGCGGCAGTAGTTGATAGCACTCGAGAGCTGCTTGAATAATTGTCTCGCTTCATCCTCCTGCAGTTAGCCTCCTTCAGCTCTTCGGACATGTTGGTAAAGCGATTTACCCTGGGACAACTCCATAATGAGGAAAATTTTCTCCCTGGTCTGGCTTTTGTGAAGCAAACAAGTTTGTTTAACCAGGTACTTCCTGCTGTTTCTCTCTGCCTCACCATAGACCTAACTCATGGAAATAGCCACCCATGGGCTGTGAACTCAGAAACAGTGAGCCAGAAAGAAACTTTTCCTTATCACATGATTAGCTTGAGTGTTTTTTTCACAGCAATGGCGCTAATGCTGGAGTGTCCCTTGCTACATCCACTCCAGTAGTGAAACACATGACAGGCCAAAAGCCTGGATGCAGTCCCGATGCGAAGAATTTCACGGAAACTTAGTCTCCTGGAACTTTGGCATCCCATAGCACATGTGCTCCAACTTTGTCCTTGCAATTGGATCTGTGTGCTTCCTTTCAGTATTGTTTTGTTATAGGTGCTTCCAAGGAATGACTTGCCAGATACCTAAGCAAAATTGAACTTTGCTTCCTGGCCTTCACCAATGCCCTTGGTAGTCCTTGAGCTGACCATGGGCTTGGGATTCAGTAAGAAGGTTGC
>NW_018392136.1:5287-7437 GCF_900095145.1 Mus pahari | reverse complement strand
GTCATCTTTCACAGACATCTATTTTATTGTCAGAGTCACGATAAACTAACTCATCAAGAAACCTTACATCCTCTACTAAGAGTGAGGTGGGAACTCGCACCGAGAGGAGGAGTCTGATATGACCCAGGGTAGGCAGAGGGGCTTCTGTCTCTACCAGCTTTAGACAGCCTTTCAGCCCGTGCTGTGAATGGTGACTCCAGTAGTCACCCTGGGATTTCATCATTTGCTTCTTCCCCACCCCTCTCCCTTTCCTGGACTCTGGGCTCTGAGTGAAGCATGCTGAA
The DNA here is from genome assembly GCF_900095145.1 of Mus pahari. Lineage (NCBI taxonomy): Eukaryota > Metazoa > Chordata > Mammalia > Rodentia > Muridae > Mus > Mus pahari. Next base: position 7,153 of record NW_018392136.1, on the reverse strand, counting down.
ACAGGAACATGATGGTGACAGGGAAAATTATATAGATTAATGGTTTAAAAATGTAAAATTAGAAAAGCAAATTTCAAAAAAGTACAACTATGTGCTGAACAGTGTTAAATACAAGCCTGGCCATATAGAAAAGGAAAAGAATGCAGGAACTGAGCTATCACGGTAACTTTTAATCATTTGGCAAGAAGGCTCCTCCCCTAGTGCTATCATGGCTGATTGACTCCACAGCCATCTGACAGGAAGACATCTCCCCTAGTTTACTGCCCCTGATAAGAGCCATATATCAACCAGGTGTCCTGCTACCCCTGATAAACCTCAGGCCCTTACAATTTCTAAACAGTCTGCACTGTACTCTTCTGCTAATTTGCTATGTTTAAATAAACCAATTGCATGTAAACACGCCAATTTTCCGCATACCCTGACCCTCACCCCCTTTTTTTTTTTTAAAGTTTTATTTATTTATTATATGTAAGTACACTGTAGCTGTCTTCATACACTCCAGAAGAGGGTGTCGGATCTTGTTACGGATGGTTATGAGCCACCATGTGGTTGCTGGGATTTGAACTCTGGACCTTTGGAAGAGCAGTCGGTGCTCTTACCAACTGAGCCATCTCAACAGCCCGACCCTCACCCTTTAAAACACCCTAGCTTTTGGGTTTCAGAGTAGACTTCCTCTGTCTCCTGTGTGTGGTAGGAGTCGAACAAGAGCTCTGCCAATGAAAGTGCCTAGTGTGGTTACATCAAGAAGGCCTGTCTGTTGAGTTCCTGGGGCACCCTAACTACTGTGACCTGATGACCTGCGGGAGTTCCTTGCCAGGGTTGTCCTACATTTGGTGCATTGGCTGGGAATCTGGGGGTCCCTAGAAACTCGAAGACGCCTCTTGGAGGTACGTCTGTGTTTGTGTGTTAGTGTGCTGTGTAAATGTGTGGTCCGCAGTGTCTGTGTCTTGTTCTCTGAATCTGTATTTGAATCTGGTATTCTGGCAGCCGTTGCTGACACCATAAGGATTCAGTGACATTATGGAAGATGGGGATGCCCCCAGGGCCCGTAAGGCTGTGTGTGCTTCTTGGCGGACACCCTAAGAGAAGATCCTGGAGGAGGAAGGCCCAGGGTACTGGACAGTCAGGAGGAGCTGGCTGTCCCCTGGCAGAGGGAGAGAGAGCTCTTTCTGCCAGAGCAGGGACAGAGGCAAAATCCAGCCCCATCTGAGGTAGCGTTTGGCTGTGAGTCCAGAAGCAGACGAATGTTAAATGTCCTATCATCTGTCGTTTTTGTTTTGTGCTTTTCTTTTCTGATCTTTGTCTTGGGACAGACTGTGTTTATAAATAGTTTTAAAGGTGTTTGTTTGACCGCTGAGCAGGCAGGTGAAACAGGCAGGCCGCCCTAGCCCCCTGTTGGTGGAGGGGGAGCAGAGCTGCTCAGCTATGCTTGGGGTTGGTGAGATTGCAGTGGCTTCTGGTGCTCATGGTTGGCGGCTGTGGCCGCGGGTGGCGAGGAGGCTGGTTAGAGTGGCCAGGGCCAGAGGCAAGGAAGCACGGCATGGAGAAAGGTGTTAAAAGTCCCGCAGAAGGCGGGCCCTAGTCTGGTGTTCGAAGTCCTGCCCTGGTTTTTAGTTTCCATAGTCTTTTTGTGTGTTTTGTTTGTCTCCCTGTACGTGACAATGACGACTGTGACGAACCACCCCCCACCCCCTTCTCTAGTTTGACTCTTGGCCAAGGTTGAGTGACCCACCCGGGTGAGCACGCTGGTGGCTAGAACCCGCGCAGCGCTGGGCCGGCTGTGCCCTGGGCCCGCGGGCCCGCCAAGCCCTGGGCAGCACAGAGCACAAGAGATAAAAAAAAAAAAAAAAAGGGTGCTCCGAGCAG
>NW_018392136.1:1863-3922 GCF_900095145.1 Mus pahari | reverse complement strand
TGTGTACTGTAGACGGTGTTTTAAAATGTTAAATATTCAAGCTCTAATAGTCAATATATAGCTCAGAGCCTACAATTGCTTAAAATTGTTCTTCCCTCAGCTACTATNAATNCTCAAATTTGCAATTGTTTATGCATATACAACTCATAAAAAATTGCTGTTTTTTTTAAGAAGACTGTTTTTGAACATTTAAGAATTTGTTCTGGATTGCCTGGACAAGACTTCTTGAGACAATGCCATGCTGGATTTATATCCCAGGCTGATTATAGACCTTATACAAGAATAATTGGCCATGTAATCTTGTTCTTTACATCATCAAAATAGTAATGGTTTAAAATAATATTTTGTTATATTTTTTAAAGATATGCATGTCAAATTGTAAAAATTTGTTCTTAGTGTTCTCAGTTTCTACCTGTTTCTACATAATGGTGTTAATTCCTGGGGACTGTATGGATAAACGATCTCATATTGTGTGTGTTCTTTGTGCGACTCAGTTTAAATATGCCCTCTTAATCAATCATCTCCCGGATATCAGAAACTTTAGAGATTAAAAGGGTTACCAGAGGCTGAGTTACATAATCTAGTAAGAGAGACAGAAAAAGTGCTGAGAGAGAGAGAGAGAGAGAGAGAGAGAGAGAGGGAGAGAGAGAGAGAGAAAAGAAAAGTTATGCAGGAGACAATTGAGCCCCCTCGGTTCTTTTTTAGAGAGGCTCATAGAGGCTTATAGCAGATTTAGGGATTGTAAAATTGTAGAAAATGTGGTTAAGAAAGCTGAGAAAGTGTATCACAAGAGAGAAAGAGAGAGAGAGAGAGAGAGGAGAGAGAGAGAGAGAGAGAGAGAGAGAGAGAGAGAGAGAGAGAGAGAGAAAGAGAAGATAAAAAGATAAAAAGAGACAAGGAAAAAAAATAAAGATAAAAGAGATAGGAGACAGGAAAAAGTTTTAACTAGGGTTCTGGCCACAGTAAGAAGAAGAGACAGGAGAGGCAGGACTAGACAGTTAGGGGACCTGGGAGACAGAAAACGGCAAGGACCAAAAAGACCCAGAGGAGACAGACTACTCCTAAAAAGAGACCATCGTTCGTACTGCAAGGATACTGGCCACTGGGCCCATAAATGCCCTAAATTAAAACGGGGTAAAGGTGCTGCCTTTCAAAGAAGATAGAGACTAGGAGAGATGGGGCTCAGCCCCCCTCCCTGAGCCTAAGGACACAGGCACAGAATTTTCAGTGCTTTGAACACCATTAAGTAAAGTACCTATCAAAGAAACTGCACTCTGTGGCTAGTAAGTGGCCTCCCTGCCTACNAGCGATAGTGACTACAGCTGCGTTGATATGGGACAGAGCATCACCGTGGAGGCCCCACACTCACTCAGAGTGTTATCAGGCAGCCCCCTGACCGCTGGAGGACCAACGCCTGACTGACTCACTATCAGAGTTTGCTGCTAACAGAGCGAGTGACCTTCGCTTCCCCTGACATCCTCAATCCTGCTACCTTACTGCCTGAAACCAGTGAAACCACCGTACACAAATGTGAAGAGGTACTGGCAGAAGAAACTGGAATTCGGCCATACCTCACAGACCAACCGTGGCTAGGAGCAGTGACCTGATTCACTGATAAAAGCAGCTTCGAAAGCAGCTTCGTGGTAGAAGGTAAGCGCAGAGCAGGGGGCAGCAGTAGTAGATGAAAAGTCTGGCCAGCAGTCTGCCTGAGGAGACGTCGGCATAGAGAGCAGAGCTCATCACTCTAATCCAGGCTTTAAGGCTGGCAGAANAAAAGGCTATTAACATTTACACAGACAGCCGATATGCCTTCACCACAGCCCATGTCCATGGGGCAATCCTCAGTCAGTGTGGACTCTTGACTTCTTACCAAAAAGGTGCTTGCAGAGACACAGACCTGAGACCTACTGGGAAACCGACTTCACTGAGGTAAAACCAGCCCGGTACAGAAATAAATATCNTTTAGTCTTTATAGACACTTTTTCAGGGTGGGTCGAGGTGTTCCCCACCAAGAGATAGACAGCTAATGTGGTGGCCAAGAAGATACTTAAAGAAATTC
>NW_018392136.1:0-1430 GCF_900095145.1 Mus pahari | reverse complement strand
GCCCACCACCGTGAAAGTAAAAGAAATCCCAAACTGAGTTCATGTGTCTCTCCTTAAGGAGGCTGACCAATGTTGTCGGAAATCACTGGGACACTGTTAATTCTTCTTTTACTCTTAAACTTTGGACACTGCTTAATCAATCAACTAGTTGCCTTTGTTAGAGACAGAATTGTTATTCTAATTCTAAGATAAGAATCTTTCAAAAAGGGGGTTTGACTTGCTGCTTTTAAAGAAAGGAGGATTGTGTGCCACCCTAAAAAGAAGAGTGTTGTTTGTATGCAGATCATACAGGAGTAGTTAGGGATTCTATGCAGAAGCTAAGAAAAAGATCAGAACACAGAAAACGAGAAGGAGAGGATGAAAAGGGATGAGTCATGGAATTCTCGGTCTCCATAGGTGACCACGTTGTTCTCAGCCCTAGCGGGACCTGTGCTTTTTGTGTGCCTAGCTCTGGTCTGTGGCCCTTGTATAATTAATAAAAGCATCAAATTTATACAGAACCGGATAGATGCAGTAAAGCTCATGGTCATACAGAGACATTATCAGCCTGTAGTTCAATTTAAAGCAGATTGAGGGACACTGGCATTTAAATTCTATGATTAGAATAAGAGTCAGAAGAAGAAGGGGGGAATGAAAGGGAAAATAATATAGATTCAAGGTTTAAAAATGTAAAATTAAAGAGTAAGTTTCAAAAAGTACGACTCAGGGCTGAACACTGTGAAATACAAGCCCAGCCTTAAAGATAAGGAAAAGAATGCAGGAACTGAGCTATCAGGGCTAACTTTAACCATTTGGCAGGAAGGCGCCTCCCCTAGTGCTATCAGGGCTGACTGACCCCACAGCAATCTGGCAGGAAGACACCTCCTCTAGTTTACTGCACCCTATAAGAGTCATATATCAACCAGGTGTCCTGCTGCCCCTGATAAACGTCAGGCTCTTAAAATTTCTAAACGTTTCAGTCTGCACGTATTCTACTGTAAATTTGCTATGTTTAAAAGAACCAATCACATGTAACTGTGCAAAAGCTCCCCATACCCTGACCGTCACCCTTTTAAAACCCCCCAGCTTTTGGGTATCAGGGTCGACTTCCTCTGTCTCCTGCTTGAGATATAAGTCAAACCGGAGCTCTGCCAATAAAAGTGCCTCATGTGATTACATCAAGAAGGACTGTTTGTCGAGTTCCTGGGGCAACCGAACTCCCGAGACGTGAGGACCCGAGGGAGTTCCTCACAAGGGGGGGTCCTAAATGGCTTTCCACAAGGTTCCGTAGCATCCGGCATCCTCTGGTGATCTTCTAAAATGCAACAGCACACGTGAGAGGGACTCTGAGAACCTCAGCTGCACAGGGCATCTCTCCAGTTGTGGCTACCCTGTTTCACACAGCTCCCCCAAGTTGCCTCCTCCTGTCTGAACCTCTTCCCCCCATCTCC
>NW_018392135.1:0-14600 GCF_900095145.1 Mus pahari | reverse complement strand
ACCTCTCCTCGGGCGGGAAAAGGCCCCAGATGTCGGATCAAGCCTTAGTGCTGCTCTCGGGCGCACACCCCCCCTCGGGTGGGGAAAGGCGCTGGGTGCCGGGGGACTACTCCCAGGGGGACACCCCTCCTCGGGCAGGGAGGAAAGGTGTTGGGTGCTGGATCAGCCTGCGGACAGCTGCCAGGCCTGTATTTTTCTTATAGTCTTCTGATAGGCTTTATCAAGCAGTAAATTGAAACAGATGCAGAGACCCATAATCAACTATTATATGGAGCTCTGGGAGTCTTGTAGAAGAGTTGGGGAAAAGACTGAAGAACCCAAAAAGGGCAAGGACTCCATAGAAAGACCAACAGAGTCAACTAATCTGGACCCTTTGGGGCTGAAACACCTAAGAAAGAGCAAGGAGAGGCTGGAACTAGCCCACCACCCACAGATAGTTAAAGTATAACTTACTATTTTGGGGGATCCCCAAGAACTAGAGTGGGGGCTGTTCCCAAATCTTTTGCCTGACTTTTGATCTGTCCTCCTAAGTGTTCATCCTTAGCCAGCCTCAGTGGGAGAGGTTGTACTTAATCTTGCAGTGACTTGCTGAGCCATGGGTGGGTGTGATGGGGGTCACCCTTCTCAGGAGAGAAGGAGAGTGTGGAATGCAGGAAGGATCAATGTAATGGGGTAATGGGAGGAAAGGGTAGAAAATTTTTGGATATAAACTAATAATTAAATTAATAAAAATTTGTTATTCTCCATCACTTATCTTTTCAGCACGACTTTAGACTTGGTAGGTCTCTGATCTTCCTGTCCAATTCTAGTTAAAATACTATAAAAATTTTTTCAGTGTAGTATATGCTATATTTTGGTTTTTATTGCTGTTAGGAATTTTCTGTTTCTTTGTTTATTTTGTTTTAATTAATGACTCCCAGAAACTGAAATGGTCACTTCATTGTAGCTATTTACAAGTCCACTTGGGACCAAATGTTTGAATACTTAACATTTATGAGGGACACCAAATATTAGAACCACAAAATTGGTGGGCTCACATCTTATGTATGGTTTGACTGTAGCTACAAATAATTAATATGGAATCCCACTTGATTTTCTTGACTCTTCTCAGACTTAAGTGTTCTAGTGATTTCAGTATATTTAGGTGGTGCATGAGGGAGCTTTGCTGCTTCATGCCCTCCTGAGATTGAACTGTAGTTTACAAATCCACAAAGCAATCCATTTCACAGCTTCCCTCATGGAAATGTTGGTTCATTGTAGTTTGGATATGTTAGTCTTTGTAAGATTTTGCTGTTATTGAAAACAGCAAACATCTGTCAATAGAAACTACTTTTATAATATAACTTGTAAAATAATCATATTTATTGTAATCCTTGCATTCTTTTCTTTCTCAGATAATAGAATAAAGTGAGTGAGGTTTGCCCTGAATGCTTTTTGGAAATATTCTCTAATCATTTATTCCAGATATATCCTAGTTTTATTTTTTAAATGATAAATCTTTGTTCAAGTCAATTTATTTATACTCTATTCTCTCCTGTGAAAAATATGAAATTTGCTCATATTTTCTCATAATATATGCTGATACTTCTGATGTTTTAAAGAAAACTATGTGGTTGAGCAGTGGTGGCACATGGCTTTAATCCCAGCACTTGGAAGGCAGAGGCAGGTAGATTTCTGTGTGAGTTTCTACAGAGTGAGTTCTAGTACAGACAGAGCTATACAGAGAAACCCTGTCTCAAAACAAAACAAAACAAAACAAAACAAAACAAAACAAAACAAAACAAAACATCTATGTCTTTGACATTGCATTTTAATTAATTGTAATTCATTTTATAGTATCAATGAAAGAATTCATATAACTGCAGAATAGTGTGTTAAAAATAATTAGGCAACAACAGGGGTCAGCTGCTTCTGTCCACTGGTTGGTTGCAAATATCCCTTTTTCTGAGCACTGCATAGCCTCAGTAATAGTGTCAGGTCTAACCCGGTTGTTGAATTTGGGAAGGCTGAAAGAAGCTGAGAAGAGGGGTGATCCTGTAGGAGGAACAGCAGTCTAAATTAATCTGGAGCCCCAAGATATCTCAAATATGAAACCATGAAAAAGACAATACACTAGCTGATATGAGGCCCCAAACACACATATTCAGAGGAGGATTTCTGGGTCTTTGTTCATTCAGAGATGATATACCTAACCTTCAAGATATTGGAGCTGAAGGACCCAGGGATTTTAGAGGTCAGGTGCGGACATCCACGTAGAGACAGTAGAGTGGGATATGGAGCAGTTGGAGGGTGGATGGGGAGGCTGAGAATAGAATATGGAGTATAAAAATAAATTAAAAATAAAGTTCAAAAAATAATTAGGCATATTTTCTCCCTCAATAACCCTAGAGTGTATTGATATGTAGGACAGAACCTTAATAAATCCCCTTATTTTTATCCCCACCCTCTTTAGTTCAAAGGCAGTGGAATTTTATGTACAAAGATATAAATCAGATAAATTTCAGTGATTATCTTGACTACATTTCTAAGTAGAATAAAATTTTACATGAAACACACACACACACACACACACACACATATATATATATATATATATGTCTTAATATGAAGTCTCAAATCAATTTCTGGTTAGTAGTTTGTGTTCTAGTTTGAGGTTCAATACATAGTATTTTTTCTTCACTTTTTTTCATCAAAATGCTTTTACAGGACACAGAGAAGTTATTCTTGAAGTTGTGTGTAAAACAGCAACAAAATCCCTTCCAATTTATGTACTTGGATCATAGGTATGAAAATTTTTCTCAAATGACCTGACTGAAAGGAATGATCCTTGTGATGATGATAATACTCCACAAACTCATGTTTCTTTTTCAAGGGACTTAGATGAAATAAAATTTTCTCTAGATGATACTGGTTCCTTTTTTCTTGACTTAGGAATTCTTAATCATTTTTGTAGATACATGTGACTTAAAAGATGTTCACCTTGTGACCCAGATAAAAAAAATTGTCTCCATCATGGGAGTGGAGTTATAGTAGAACAAATGTTTGAGGGCAGACAGAAAATAGCTTTGTCAAATAACATGCGAAACCTGCATCCAGGCTGTATACACGATATGGCTTGTTCAGCAACATATACAACTGATGTTTCATAAAAGTTCTCCATTCCAACTATGAAAGGGTAATCAAGACACTGAAGTAAATCTTTGATATGACCTTAGAATCTTTCAGAGAAATGGGAGATGGTCCTTTTTCTGAGACTTATATTGTTTGTTGCATGTTTCCATTTGTTCTTACACATTTCTTATGTTAATCCTAATTGCACTCATACAAATATATATATTCACTACATTAAGCATTGTAGGATGGCAGAGAACATTAGCATAATGCACTGCTTTATATTTGGCATGCAATAAGGAGCCAAAATGAATTGCTACTCATTGTAACCCCTTATGATGTCCCTGTATTTCATCATTGAACGGTCTCAATTCTTACTTTGAGGACCACCACTGATATCAGCATTAGAAACAGTGGATGAAAATGTGTGCTTCTTTGTGACAGGGAAGGTATAGAGTGTGGGAAGCAGGTGTGGCCAAACCCCATGATCCCTGTTTACCAAGAACCCAAGCTTACACACTTGTAAGATCCTGTGCTGTCTGCCTGATGAGTCACTGGCCTATCACCATGTGCCCTACCTGCATGCACGGCTCATGTTCAGAGCATGCTGAATGCTGATTGGATCCAGGAGAGGGGGGAGGGATAAGAGGCAAAGACTGATAAAAAACAAAAACAGGATGAGCCCGAGATAAAGACGAAAGCTGTTGGAGAAACCTTCCTTGGCGCTTGTGTCATTTTTTTCCCTTCTCTGCTGGTCGGAGTGTGGGGTTGTGGCATCTGGTGGCCCATATGGGGAAGAAAAGAAAAAAAGGCCAAGAAAGAAGCAGAAAAGAAAGCAAAAGCAGAAGCCAGGCAGAAGGAACAGGAAGCCAAAGAAAAGCAAAGACAAGCTGAATTAGAAACTGTTCGGTTGGCTAAGGAGAAAGAAGAGGAAGAAGTTAGAAAAAGAAAAGTCAGAAACTTCGGAACTCGTGCAAGAGCTGGAACAAGAAAAAGGAGCTATGTGGAGTTCTGTGGTAAGTAAGAATTAATCTAGCGCTAGGAAGAGGCTCCCTGGTAGAGGGACGAAGTTAAGCTCCAGGTAGAGGGACGAAGTGAGGCTCCCGGTGTAGGGTCAAAGTTAGGCTCCCAGTGTAGGGACAGAATTAGGAAAGTTTAGCCTCCAAAAGGGACAGAAAACCTCAGATTCGAAGCCTTTGGATCTGCTGCTTCAAAAGTGAAAGTAAAATCCGCATTAGTGCGGCTTCTCAAACGAAGTAGAGTTAAATTAAAAAATGAAACTCTAGACAAATTCTTGGAAACAATAATTAAAGAGGCACCCTCTTTTCTAGAAGGGGGCTATGTGAACCCCCGATATTGGGAACGACTAGGTCGAGACTTGCAGGCAGTGGATTTGACTACCCTATTACCATTGGGCATGCTAGTCATTTGGAATTTAGTCAAATTTTGCCTAACAGACAAGAGTGGAAAGTATAGTGCTAAGATAGAAAAAGGGGTAGAGGCATTAGAGGAAGTAAAGGTTATGTCTCAACATAGTGATCAGCAGAAAAGATAGGAGGCTAAAAGACAGGAGAGTACTGATGAGAGTACAGAGGAATCTTCAGATAGTGGAGATGAAGTAGCTAGCATAATATCTAAGTTGAACTTTAAGCAAGGAAGACCGACTGAGCCCTCAGAGCCTCCCTTACTCTCAACTCCTCCTTATACAGGGGACAAGGGGAGTGAGGGGAAACACAGTAGAAATGCTTCAGTGTGATGAAATCTGCCTCACAAGGTTGGAGCCTTCCCAGTATTTCAAGACCAGCAAGGGCAGTGATGTCATGAGCCATTAGAGTGGATACAATTTATAATCCGCAATCCAATGATTTTTCCAAAAATAACTAGAATTGAATCCATTACTGGTGCGGTAAATGTGTTTATAGATGGATTGAAAGTAGGAGTAGGAGTGGTTTATGTGGAAGGAGATGGCCCACGAGTTCATCTGTTCCCTTCTCAATCTGCACAAGTGGTAGAATTACATGCTGTCCAACAAGTATTCCTAGAAATTGAAGAGGCCTTTAATTTGATTTCGGATAACCAGTATGTGGTCCAAGCAGTTCAACAATTGGAAAATGTAGGGTTAATTAAGGCAACATCCACTGTTTTTGACATTTTGTCATCCTTATAAAAATGAATATGGGGTAGAAAAAATTCTTTTTTTATTATTCATATTAGAGCCCATACTGGAGTCCCTGGGCTGTTGACAGAAGGCAATGCTATTGCAGATATGCACACGTGTACAGTGTTTGCCTTTTTGTCTGCCTTTCCTTTTCAGCTTGTCCAGAAGTTCCACACAAATTTTCATGTTAATGCAGAAACCCTGAGAAGAAAATTTAACATCACATGAGAACAAGCTCGCGAAGTTGTATTGAAATGTACCCATTGTGTTTCCCTGTTGCCTCAAAAGAGCATAGGGGTAAATCCCAGAGGACTTAAACCATTAGCAATCTGGCAGATGGACGTTATCCATATTTCTGAATTTGGATCTTTAAAGTATGTCCATGTATCAGTGGATACCTGCTCAGGTGTCATTTTTGCCACTGCTCATGCAGGGGAAAAGGCACAACACATTATTGTTCATTGCCTTCATGCCTTTGCTGCATGAGGTATGCCAAGCCAAATTAAAACAGATAATGGACCTGCCTATACATCGCAAAAATTTTTACACTTTTGTCAAGCTTTGGGAATACATTTGGTTCATGGCCTGCCCTACAATCCCCAGGGCCAAGGCATTGTGGAAAGAGCAAATGCAACTTTAAAATATGCTTTAATTAAACAAAAAGGGGGAATGGGAGTACAATTTAAGTCCCCCAAAGATAAATTAAATCTTATTCTTTTTATTCTTAATTTTTTAAATTTGGATTTTGATGGCCATTGTGCTGTGGATCGTTATTGCTCTCTACATGTTACTAAATCTGTGTCTGTCCTATGGAAGGACGTCCTTACTGGACAATGGAAAGGCCCTGATCAGGTTTTGGTATGGACATGGGGAGGAGTGTGCATCTTTCCACAGGATCAAGAAAATCCCCTTTGGGTGCCAGAATGCTTGGCACGACCCTGGAGAGAGAAATCTACCAATAAGTATAGTGATGGTTCAGGAGAGAGAGTTATGGGGATAGTGAAGGCCCTTCCCCTACCGGTTACCCTGAGTGTTGATGCTGGTGTTTATCCCAGATTCTGTGCAATGCCTTGTTTAATGTATCCTTGAAGGGGAGTCTGTGTTTTTCTGTGGAAAATAATTTTAAACTTACTTCTGTATATATGGTACCTCCCGTTTTCTTTTTAGTTAGTAATAGGACTAGTTCTTTTGAATTAGAATGCTCCAATATCACATGCTTTTTGTCTCAATGCTGGAATGCTACTAGACCCCCCCTGGCAATGATGACCAGAATACCCACAGCCATATCCTGGCCTCTGGAGATGCAGGAGGGTCAGTTGTCAGTGCTCCTAAGGAAGAGGAGAGATTTTGGAATTACAGCCGCCATCCTTAGAGCAGTGATTGGAGATGATGTGGTGGGTGGTATGCATGCACAGGCGGGTGCAGGCCGACCAACGACTGCTGACTCAAGCTACGGTGGCTATAGAGTCAGGTAGTTTACCCCATGTTTGGCTCAGTATGATGGGTCATTAATCCATGACAGGTAAGACTCTCACATGTGCATACCAACCTAAGACAGGTTGGTGAAAATGAGTTCACCACACCAATGATGGGTAGGGATGTAATATGGTTGAGGGCAACCTAAGACAGATGCAATCCCAGAGCCAAGTTAATTAAACAAAAAGGGGGATATGTGGGAAGAGAGTGTGGCCATGCCCTGTGATCCCTGTTTACCAAGAACATGAGCCTGCGCATTTGTAAGATCCTGTGCTGTCCACCTGATGAGTCACTGGCCTATCACCATGTGCCCTGCCTGCATGCATGGCTTGTGTTCAGAGCATGTTGAATGCTGATTGGATCCAGGAGAGGGGGGAGGGATAAGAGACAGAGGACTGATGAAAAACAAAAACAGGATGAGCCCGAGATAAAGGTGAAAGCTGTTGGAGAAACCTTCCTTGGTGTTCATGTCATTTTTCCCCCGTCTCTGCCGGTTGGAATGTGGGATTTTGGCAATAGAGTCTATTATATTCCATGACTAGAGATGACAAGAATGTTACAAAATGGAAGGGGTATATTAACTAATTAGATTGTACATATGTTTCATTTGATATGAGGTAAAGGTTTAGAACAAACAAACAAACAAACAACCCTTAAGGGATGGCATTGTGCTTAATAAAACTCAATCCTATTTCTAGGACCTGAGTTCATTTCTCGCCATGCATGTCAGATAGCTGACAAATTCTTATAACTCAAGTTAAATGGATCCAAGTTCTCCGGAATACAGGGACACTACACTCAACTACCAATAACTATAAACAGACAATCAAGCACAAACATGTACACATATACACAGGCACACAAATAAATAAACACATAAATACAAATGCACACAATCAAATTACCCATAATTCAAAATAATAAAAATAATCCTTCATAAGGAGAAAAAAGCAATATGTGGCATCTTGTTAACTGGTGGTTAAATTTTCCTGATATTTCACTAGTAAGAATGGACTTAGGAAATCTAGATTTTCCAGTATAGTTAATTATGAATCCTAAAATAATTAAAATAAGTTTATACTCTAGATAGATAATAAAAGTGAAAAACAAAGTAGATTCACATTTCTTGTACAGTTCTAGGGAGGATGGAATAACACTAATGTCAGAGGACATAGATTCAGAGCTGTATTAGTCAAGTTCTGAGAGTTAGTTCAGGATGCTTATTCCTTGCTAATCTGATAAAGCACAAAGTACCTGACTCACAGGTCCCAGATCCATGGCTCCAAATATGGGGTTCTGAGTCCATAGAATTCCTTCTTCAAAGGCTCCTTTTCAGTGAGAGTGTTGGACATATACTATGACCTATACAAGGCAAAACAAATCATGAACTACAAAAAATCTGAGGACTTGATTTTGCTCATTCTAAGTAGCACTCCAGAGAGAACAGATGGAATGTAAAAAAAATGCAGGTGTTTTAAAAGGACAGGGAATACAATGACAGGAAATGTGAATTCATTGAGGTGAAATAACTAGAATCAAATAAAGATTAAAGGAACAAATATAATTATCCTGTGAACAAAGCATTATTATAGTAGTGTAGACATTAGATGGCACTTAATATCAACTATCTTAATAAGTTATCTGGACTTTCTCATTGTTAAAACTAAAACAAATATAAACTGAATATATCCTAAATTATATGGTGCAATTAAAAGATCTGAAATTACTATTAGGGAACTTTTGCAAATATTTATATGGAAGAAAACAAATACTAAATTTTTCAGAAAATATTAACTGTTGATAAACATGATTAATCAAAATTCATTGAATCTTACCTGCCATGAATATGAATCAGTAAAAGAATACATGTTGGCTTCAACATGTAATTTAATTATTTGTTTGATAAAGATGAATATCGAAGCAGATTTGTTATTTAGGCCAAATATTTGAAAACATTTGCAATTGCGATTTCCATGGATTTATTTTTGTCAAATTAGAAAGATACATTTTTAAATTACAATAAGGTTTTAGATAGTAAAGAAATTAATATGTTCTATATTCATTTCTGATAGTGAAAGTTTAAATGTTCTTGTTTGCAAGTACTTTCATATAAATAGCCTTTGATGAATTAGCAGTATAATGAAGAAGCATAAATACCATTTACAACTGTAAGTAAGTCTTTGGCTATTGGATGAAAACCTCAATTTTACCAGTAATGTAATGTAAGACAATACTTGGCTAATATTTCCTAGCCTAATCTTATTTTTCATGATACAGTGTTCATTTTAAAAGATATGTTGTATGAAACATGTTGATTATACTAATTTTTTAAACTTATAAAATACGTATGATAATTTGAGAAATTTGAAAATAAACCAAATAAAATCATTAAATAAATATAAGCTATTGCTTAGGTCTTTTTATAATCTTTTTTATTCTGTGTAGTTTTTATAATACCAGTGAAGAAATGTTAGGGCCACTGCTATGAAAAATATGAGAATCTGGTTATTAGTTATTTAAAATCAGTCTTTGTTAGGAATGGGCAAGAATTTCCAACTATGAGAATAAAAAAATTCTGCGATTCTGAAGTAAAGTTCAAAGTAGATTGAATTTTGAAAAACCTGCTCAGAGAATTATGATTGGTAGTGTCACCATCAAAGAGATGTCAGAGCAAAACAACAGTGATATTGGAAAATTGGATAGAGGCCACTGAAGTTATATACTATCAAAATATTCTGGCAAGTCAGCCTTTTCTGATATCTAGAATACATCTAAAATGTAAGTAATTGTTATGTGTTAGGCAGAAGAAAATTTTGACATGCATAGCATAGGTTCTCTGAAAAGGTTAATTCTATCCAACGTTTCCATGTCTATATTGAAAAAGAAGTATATACTAAAATATGAAAGGAAATGTGCACTCTGTGTAAGAAAAATATGAGCAATCTTAAGTCACACCAAAGAATGCATTCAAAAAGAGATCATGATTTCTCCAAAGAAATTTCAGGCTGTATACCAAGGAGCCAAGAATCCATCTCTGTGGGTAAGGACTCACTCAGCCAAGACTTCATTAGGGAATATATAGATATTGCTTGAAATGAAAGTCCCTGGATTGCTAAAGGAGCTACAGTTCTTCCAATCTCAAACAACTACCTAGGGAAATATTTCCACTTATTCACAGAGAGTATACTGGTATAGTTCCAAGGAAGCAAAACTCAATTTATAGGTGACAAAGAACTGAAAAACATTGTCTACTGTTTTAGCTGAACCATGCTGCTTGGGGAAGCCTTGTCATTCATCTAGGTGTTGTTGGAAAACATGTGAATGTCTATGATATGTTCTAGTTCTTTCACAAACATGCACTTCCCTGTGCCTTTTGGCTTATATAATAGCAGTTTTGTTCTGAACTAGCATTTTGAAACTAGAAAAGAAATTAAAAAGAAATTATTACCTTGGGTATCATGCATTTTTCGTTGCTTTTGCTTTACTAATCAAGGAAGACATTGAAGACAGCTTGGTTTGGGGAGAGGACACAGTCCTGATGATACAGGGAGATGCATCACTTTTTTTGTTATTTACTTCTTTCTACTTGGGATAATAGAAACATTATTTCTGTTTCATTTTGTTTTGTTTTGTAATGGTTGCTTTTTTAATTGGTTGGATTTAGCCTTGGTTATTCTAGACAGGTTGTTTATATGTGTAATGCTAGCTATCCTAGAATTCACTTAGTGGAATAGGCCAGACTAAAACTCAGATAAATATGCCTGCCTCTGCCTCCCAAGTGCTAGAAACAAAGCTGTATGCAGTCACTGCCTGGAAACAGAGATATTTTGAGAATCTGCTAAAAATGCTTAGAATTTTCCTCATATATTATGGTGATTTTCATACACACATTTTAAAGAAAAGCAATAAGCCTGTATTTAATCCAAATTCAGGTAGGAAGATGGTGCTAATATTAAGTATAAATATTCAAATGGTGTTGACATTAACAAAAAATTATAGTATTAAAATAGTCCTGTATTTGGAGAGTTAGCTCTCTACTGGTAAAGCTAAATTACATATTGCTTTATGTATGTCATTCCTGGTCTCCAGATGTAATGTCACTCCAAGTCCAGTCACCGGGGCTCCATTTCTAGGCTATAGTTGTTTTGTGTAAGGAGAAATTGTGAGAGATTTCTTTAATGAATGCCTTAACAGTTGCTTATGAATCCTGGGAGGGAACATCGTGTCTTCTTTCAATTAGAGTCTAACTGAGTAGGTTTGGCAAAGAAACCTTTCTGTAAAAGAGATGAGACTCCTTCCAGCTCCTTACATAAGAGCCCTGAGAGGGACTCTTTGGTTTAATCAAGGGGTTCAAGGAAATCCTTGAACTATGAGGGCATATGAAAATCAAGGTTGGAACTTAAGAGTATTTTGAAGAAATAAAAATGAATTTTAAAATTTCTTAGGCATACATGCACTACCTTTATTGAAAACCAGCTTGGGGGGAGTTGTTGATCTAAGAGCTCAAGAGAAGTGGCAGCAATCCCAATGTGGAGGACAGGCCATGAGAGGTATATTGAGGGGGAGGATCTAACATGGATGACAATAAGGAGGTGGGAAAGAGGGGTTCATTTTGAGGGAGTGGATATGCTTGACTGTCAGGGTATAAGACATAGAAGTTCTTCTTTCTTCCCAGGAATCTTGAACCCTCTGCTCTGCTGAAGCTTATCTGCATATCAGTGCAGAGAATGGCTACAGTCATGAGGACCCAACTCTCCTTGCTGGCCATCTCGGTTCTGTTAAGAAAAGACATGGTCAATAGGACAAAAAGACCACCAACAGATTGGGAAAGGATTTTTACCAATCCTATATCTGACAGAGGACTAATATCCAATATATACAAAGAGCTCAAGAAGCTGGACTCCAGAAATTCAAGTAACCCCATTAAAAATGGGGTACCGTGCTAAGCAAAGAATTCTCAACTGAGGAATACCAAATTGCTGAGAAACAACTGAAAAAATGTTCAATAACCTTAATTATCAGGGAAATGCAAATCAAAACAAACTTGAGATTCCATCTCACACAAGTCAGAATGGCTAAGATCAATAATTCAGGTGACAGCAGATGCTGGCAAGGATGTGGAGAAAGAGGAACACTCCTCCATTGCTGGTGGGATTGCAAGCTTTTACAACCACTTTGGAAATCAGTCTGGCAGTTCCTCAGAAAGTTGGACATAGTACTACCGGAGGATCCAGCAATACTTCTCCTGGGCATATACCCAGAAGATGTTCTAACTGGTAATAAAGACACATATTCCACTATGTTCATAGCAGCCTTATTTATAATAGCCAGAAGCTGGAAAGAACTCAGATGTCCCTCAATAGAGGAATGGATACAGAAAGTGTGGTACATTTACACAATGGAGTACTACTCAGCTATTAAAAACAATGAATTTATGAAATTCTTGGGCAAATGGATGTATNTGGAGNATATCATCCTTAGTGAGNTAACCCAATCACAAAAGAAGTCACTAGATATGCACTCACTGATAAGTGGATATTAGCCCAGAAACTTAGAATACCCAAGATACAATTTGCAAAACACAAGAAAACCAAGAAGAAGGAAGACCAATGGGTGGATACTTCTTTACTCCTTAGAATAGGGAACAGAATACCCATAAAAGGAGTTACAGAGACAAAGTTTGGAGATAAGATGAAAGGATGGACTATCCAGAGACTACCCCAACTGGGGATCCATCCCATCATCAGTCACCATACCCAGAAACTATTGCACATGCCAGCAAGGTTCTGCTGAAGGGACCCTGATATAGNGGCCTCTTGTGAGGCTATGCCAGTGCCTGGCAAGCACAGAAGTGGATGCTCATAGTCAGGTATTGGATGGAACACAGGGCCCCCAGTGGAGGAGCTAGAGAAAGTACCCAAGGAGCTGAAGGGGTCTGCAACCCTATAGGTGAAACAACAATATGAACTAACCAGTTCCCCCAGAGCTCGTGTCTCTAGCTGCATATGTAGCAGAAGATGGCGTATTCAGCCATCATTGGAAAGAGAGGCCCCTTGGTCTTGCAAACTTTATATGCCCTATAGAGGGGAATGCCAGGGCCAAGAAGTGGGAGTGGGTGGGTAGGGGAGCAGGGTAGGGTGAGGATATAGCGGACATTCAGGATAGCATTTGAAATGTAAATAAAGAAAATATCTAATAAATAATTTAAAGAATAAAGCAGAACACAATGGATTTGTTCGAAATTGTTTACAACCTTCACAACAATGACACAAACCTCAGCAAAATAGCACAGGCAAACATCAGACTGTGGGTAAGTGCTTGTTGCAAAGTCAAAGATTTTATGTCTGTGAGTCACTTACCTTGATTCTAGTTTCAAGAAACATTTTTATCCTTGCTTCAACCACACTGATGTACCTCCAATGTAGAATCTTCTTTGATTGAGACCCATGGCCTAAATCATGTCTCACAAGACTAGAATAAAATGCCTGATTCATATTCAAACTGCATTCACTAGAATTTTTCACCTTAGTCTAAATATTTAAGGATCACCTGACAAGTGGTACAGTTTTAGCGCACCGAGAAACCTAGCCAGGTCATTTTAACATGGAAAGTGTTGCTATCAATCTAGTTTTAATTGAAGCTATGCAGAAGCTAGACAAATCAGTGATATGTAGTTCTGGGTCATATTCAGGTGGACCCTTTTATATTCTCCACCATAAAATACATGATATCTGTGTCTACTGCTAAATGAATGACCATACAGAAAGAAAAATACACAAAAGTAACTGTGAAATTATTTTAGTTATCTTTAACATCTTTTACTAATGTGCGCATGTGTGTGTATATGTGAGTGTGTATGTATCTGTGTGTTTCTTTGGGAGCTGTTAAACCAGATATGAAGAAAGGGGTTAGTAGAAAGTTTCAGATCCTTAGATCATTCCTTTCATCCTGCTTTTGCCATGTATCCAACTCAAGGTTTCGGGCTTTTGGAAAGCATATTTACTCACTGAGCACTCTTCACAGGCTACTTCCAATTACTTATCATGTGAAGCAGATTTGCAGTGAAACTTCAATGTAGGATCACCATATTCCAGGAAATCCTGCATCACTTTCCTCCACTGTTACATGTGGTCCTGTATGTTCCGTTCTCTTCATTGATACTTTGTGTATGTAAATCTAAGTGGATGTGTTTATGTACAGTTACTTTCTGAATATCTGGGAAATAATAATTTTATGCAAACATTTTGTAAACAGTAGGAATATCCATGTAATGAAAATCAGGCATCAACATTCCAACTGCTCCTTACTCACTGCTGATATACACTAAAGAAAACTTCGAAAATTACTCGTTATTTCTACACTGCCTTTATAGCTTAATTTTGAAATATACTCTGAGGTATTTTCCTATCTTAGATATTGAGAAAGGATCCATGAAACTGTGCCAAACATTGATTTGCCCCTGGATTGGGTTATGTTCACCAATAAATTTGATGGACAATATCTGGAGCCTGCTTTTTTTAATGTTCTTCATGAGGTCCTGAATTAAAAATCATAAGATCATGTCTCCAAAATTCGTATGTGCATTTTCATATACCTTACTGTATAGTTATCAATCCTAAGTGTAGACTTCAGAATGTTTGAGAAGCATCACTGAGAAAATATAGACTCTCAACACTGAGACAAATGCAATATCTCAAAATACCTGGCAAAAAAACTGCTGTAGAGTTGACCACCATGTATATTGTCTCTCCCAGCCATGTGAAATTAGTTCTTTCTTTTTTTTTTTTTTATTATTATTATTTTCTTTATTTACATTTCAAATGCTATCCCGAAAGATTCCCATACCCCTCCCCCC
>NW_018392134.1:78849-91247 GCF_900095145.1 Mus pahari | reverse complement strand
CATCATGAGGTATGCTTTTAAATCCGATCCTTGCTTTTCGGGCGTGTTGGGCTATTCAGGACTGACTGAGGTGGGAGTGCTAGCTTCTGATGATGGTGAGTAGTCTTGGTTTCTGTTAGTAAGATTCCTACATTTGCCTTTCGCCATCTGGTGATCTTTGGAGTTAGTTGTTATAGTTGTCTCTGGTTGGAGCTTGTTCCTCCTGTGATTCCCTTAGTCTCTGTCAGCAGTCCTGGGAATCCAGCTCTCTCCTGACTCTCAGTGGTCAGGTTACTCTCTGCAGGGAAGCTCACTTCTAGCAGGGAATGTGCACACATCTGGCGTTCAGATCTGACTCCTATCTGTTGACCATTTTCATGTTTCCAGTTGCTATATCAAAATTTTGATAGGCTAAGTGATCTATAAAGAACAAAGATTTATTACTCTCAGTTTTTGAAGATGGAACAACCATGTCTAAGGTGTTAGAAGATACTTCTAGGCCTAAGTCATCTCCCCATCAGTGTATTAGATAGAGACACGGTGATTTTATCTCTGTACCATCTGTGCAGCTTGTCTTCAAATAGTAATCAGTTGTCGCTCCATGTAGCATCACTCTTATATGGACACTGATTATATTCATGAGAGAAGAGTCAAAGATACACTTTTCTTGTCTACAAACTGATAAGTTCTAAAATATGAACTTGAGGGCTCAGTGCACAAATACAGTGTGCAGTAATGACGATGTTTCTGTTGATCATACAAAGATAAAAAGAGAACAAATTAACAATATACAGAGACTGATAATACATACCCCTAAACAAATTACAACTTCTTATGTTATAATTTACATGTAGAATTTTATTTATTGAATGAATTTCAAGAGAAGGTTTGCAGTCTATATTCATGTTTCAGGAGAAATCATCCACAGTAATGATGTAGCTACAATTATAACCATCATATGCCATGTTTACAATAAGCTACTATCCTTTTCCAAAAGCTGATCTGTTTTAGAAGAAGATAGAAGCTAGCAGAATGTATGAATAATGGGAAAGAAGCATTGCTTTATCCTCTAGTGCATTAAATCTTCATCAGCAGAGTAATCTCCCTGATGTTTACATGACATATCAATGCTCCCGATTGAGTAACTTCATTGAGCAGAGAAGTTGTCTACATGTACATTTCAGGGACTTTTACTCTCAATAATACTCATATTCAATAGATCATAACACCAAATGCCAAATGCTTATTTGGAGAGTAATCATAAGAAAAAGTATACAGGACAAGCAACTCCATGGGAAAATGACTTAGACCTGGAAGTTCAAACATAGCTAGTGTCCTTAGGGTGCTCCAGAGATTCTTGTGGCATTTTATCCTTTTCTAGTTTCACAGCTGTGGTGATTTGAATAAGATACTTCCTATAGACTAATATATTTGGATGCTTCCTATAGACTCATATATTTAGTTACCAGGTAGTGAAGTTATTTGATAGGGTTTAAAAGATTAGAAGAAGCAGCCTTACTTGAGGAAGAATGTTCCTGGAGGTGCAATTTGTGGGTTCAAAAGTTTATGCCAGGCCAGTCTGCTCCTCTTTTGCTGTCTACAGACCAAGTTGTAGTTCTCAGTATTTCTTTTGCACTGTGCTTCACATGTTTGCCACTATGTTTCTTGTAGTTGTGATAACTCTTACTATATCTGTCTTAGTGCTCATTCGTGTCCATTTTTACCTGAGTCCTACCAGTGTTTTATTAGGCAGATTCTGCTTAGTGCTCTTTTTTGAATTTCATGCTACTTCTTTCTAGACAAGGGGAAATTTGTCCTATTTACAAACCAGAAACATGACCCTGATATCTAATTCCAGGGGAAAAAAGGTAGAAGGACACCCTCCAGTACCAGCATTGTCTTTGCAGGATCCTTGTGCAGATAATATTCCCATAGTGTACCACTGACAATAATGACACAAAGCTTATTGAACAAGCCATAGAAAATCTGGAGCAACCAGGATCTAATTAGATAAAATTTAAAGAGAGAAATATTTAGAGAATATGAGACTATATATAATGATCAAAGCACAATCAGAAAGAAGAAATTGTTTGGAGGAAAGCCTTGAAAACGGAGAAAATGAAATCATATTAATCAATCCTCAGCAGTCCTTATGAGGAAATGTCTCAGTCTGACACAATGTTATATCAAATTACCAGAGAGTGCAAGGTTTATAAAGAAGATAAATTGTTTATCTCTGAAGATGTAAAAGTCCAAGATTAGTAGAAATTCACTTTCTCATGAAGCAAGCTCTAAAATATGAAAGAAAATAGAAATAACTCCTTGAATCTTACCAGACTACCATGGATGAAAGCTGGACCTTGAAAAGCGACAGAAGCCTACAAGCTTATGGGAACCTANCAACTCTATTTACTGATTACTAGTTTAGAAAAAAACAAAAGAAAGAAATTAAAGACTTTCTAGAACTTAAAGAAAATGTAAAACAGCAAATTCAAAGTCATGAGGCACAATGAAATCAATGCTAAGAGGAATACTAATACTAAGTACATCCATAAGATACAAAATAATTATCATACCAGAAATTAAAAAGTACTCTGGAAGCTCTAGAAAGAATAAATAAATACACCCATGAGAAGTAGATGGCAAAAATAATAAAACTCAAGGCTGAAATAACCCAATTAGAATCGATGAGAACAATACAAAGAAACAACAAAACCATGATCTGGTTCTTTGAAAAAAATCAACAAGTAGTCACACACTTAACCTGAGTAAAAGGAAAAGAGACAACCAAATTCACAAAATCAGAAATGTAAAAGGAGATATAACAACAGACAATGGGGAAATTGAAAAGAAATCATTTGATCTTACTTCAAAAGCCTAAACTCCTTAAAATTGAAAAATCTAAACCAAATGGATGATTTTCTAAATAGAGAACACTTACTAAAATTAAGTCAATGTGAGGTAAACAATTTCAACACCCTGAAACTCATGAAGAGTAGAAGCAGTCATTAAAATTTACCAGTCAAAAAAGTCCAGGACCACAGCAATTTAACATAGAATTCTACAGAACTAAAACAGATTCTCCTTAAAACTCTTCCACAAAATAAAAACAGAAGAAAAATTGGAAATACATCGTATGTTGCCACAGTCACCCTGATAACAGTACCACAATAAGACTCAAGAAAGGAGAATTTCAGGCTATCTCCCTTAAAGGCATCAATAAAAAAAAATAATCACATATTTGCAAAACAGATTCAAGAACACAGGAAAAGCATCAACTACCATAATCAAGTGGTCAAGATATTCCATATTGCTTGTGGTACTTTTAGTGGTATTATTTCCCTAATTTCTCTGCCTATTTATTGTTTGTATAAAGATGGGCTACTGATTTTTTTCTTTTACCTATTTTTGAATTTATCTACTTTGCTGAAGGTTTTTATCAACTGTAGTTGTTTTCTGGTAGAATTATTGGATTCAGTTATTTATACTACTACCATATCATCTATGAATCGTCATACATTTTCTTCTTTCTTTACAATATGTATCCTGATAATCTCCCTTAGTTGTGTTTTTGCTCTATCTAGAATTCCAAGGACTATGTTGAATACACACACACACACACACACACACACACACACAGAGAGAGAGAGAGAGAGAGAGAGAGAGAGAGAGAGAGAGAGAGAGAACATGCATTTTATGTCTCTGACTTCAGTGGAATTGCTTTAAGTGTCTCTCCACTGAAATTTGCTCTGGGTATTGACCTGCTGCATATTGCTGTTATTTTGTTTAGGTATGCACATTGTATCTCAGCATGGCATTGATATAGAAACAAACAGATTGATAAATGGAATAGAATAAAAGACCCTGAAATAAACCCACACACCTATGGATACTTGATTTTTTACAAAGACGCTAAAACTGTACAATGGAAAGGAAGAAAGCATTTCGACAAGTGTGCATAGTCTTACTGCATGTCTAAATGTAGAACGGACATTTATCATCCCCCTCAAAAAACTAAATTCCAGTGTATCAAAGACATCAACATAGAAATGGATACCTTAAATTTATTAGAATAGAACATGGGGAACAACCTTGTATGTATTCTAAAGGAGACAACTTCCTGAACAGAACCCCAATGCGCTAAGGTCAATTATTCACATATGGGACTTAATGAAACTGAAAAGTTCCTATAAGACAAAGGACAAGGTCAATTGGCTAAAATAGGAGCCTACAGATTGAGATCTTCACTTACTGTACATTTGACAGAGGGTTAATATCAAAAATATATAAAGAACTCAACAAGTTAGCCTCTAACAACCAAGTAACTGAAAAAAATAATCAGTAAAGAGCTAAACAGGTTCTCAACAGAGGAATCTCAAATGACTGAGACATGTTCAACAACCTTAGTAATTAGGGAAATCCAAATCAATACAACTCTGAGATTCTACCTAATACCCATCAGTATACATAAGATCAATAACTCAATTGACAACATATACTGGTAAGGATATAGAGAAATGAGATGGCTCCTCCATTGTTGTTGAGATTCCAAACTTACACAATTCTTGAAATCTATCTGGTGTTTTTTTTCTAAGATGGAAGTGCTTGTTTATTGTAACCTGGAGAAATTTTGACTATTAGATACCACAGAACATAGGATATTTACAGTGTTTTCCTGAGTTCATAAGTGTTTTCATTTTATACTGGTTGATGCCTTCATAGCCATTTTACATACATGTAGAACAAAATGACAAAAGTATGTTTATTGACCTTTCAGAAAATGGGAAAGTGGAGAGAGTGGAGAGTGGAGAGAGTTATACCTGCAGATTCAAGTATAATGCCACTTGGCATATTCACAAGAGATGTTCCACCATAGCACAAGGACCTGTGCTATGTTCAAACCAGCTTTATTCTTAATAACAAGCAACTGGAAGCAACCTAGATGTCCCTCACCCAAAAAAATGGATACAGAGATTATTGTCCATTTACACAATGGAATGCTGTTCTAATGTTAAAAGGAAGAACATCATAGAATATATCAAGGGGAATGAGGTAACCCAGACTATAAAAGGAACATGCATGGCATGTTCTCACTGATAAGGCAGATAACACAGAATAGGCAAATACCTGTATAGAGGCAGGACTCCCAGTGGATAAATAAGGAGAAAAAACAACAAAACTTTCAAACCAAGGCTTGTCCTATCTACAAGAAATGCAGAGACAAAGATGTAATAGAGACTGAAAGAATGGCCAATCAATAACTGGCCCAACTTAAGAAGCATCCCCTGGTGAATCATCAGTCCTCGAATCTATTAACAACATGTTCTTTTTCTTGCAGACAGGATCATAGCATAACTATCCTCTGAAAGGTCCCATTGAGCAGCTGAATTAAATAGATGCAGACACCCATAACCAAACATTGGATAAAGGTCAGCATCTCTTATGGAAGAGTTGAGGGAAGAAATGGGATCAGAACTCAAATAGAGTCAACTAACCTGGACTCTTGGCAGCTTTCATAGACTGAACCACCAAGGAAAGAGCATCCATGGACTGACAAATGCCCCTGGCAAATCAGGGTGCCTTTCTGGCCACAGTGGGAGAGGATTCCCCTCACCAAGCAAATACTTGATGGAGCAGGGTGTAGAGATACAAAGGGACCCCACCCTCTTAAAGAGAATGGGAGGGAGAATGAGAGGAGAGTTTCTGTGACAGGGGGACCATGTTTGGGATGTAAATAAATAAATAAAATTTAAAAATAAGACCTGTAGTTTTAACTCCTACATCCAATATCATCCTAAATTGAGAAAACTTGAAGCAATCACACATATTTAAGAATGAGTCAGTGATGTTTACTATACCAATACCTATCTGATATTATACACTATATTCTAGCTGTAAATGGAAGGAAAGTAAAGTTATACAAATAAGAAAAGAAAAACTCAAGTGATCCCTATTTGCAGATGACATCTCATTATATAATAGTGCAAAACTCAAGTAAATACCTTCAGAAATGACAGACAAAATTCATACTGTAATTTTCACCTTTACAAAAACTGTCTGAAATTGAATTCAACACATGAACCTGAAACCAGAAACATCGAAACAGCTGGAATAAATGATATACTATGCCCTCTATTATATCTATATCAACAATATCTATATCATCTATATTTACATCATTTATATCATATTCTACATCAATATAAGTACAGGTAAATGGTAGATATAACTACATAGAAATTTATCTATATGTTTTAGACATAAATGATATAGATATGTATACATATATAAGCATAGAGAGATAGGTAGATATGCTATGTATATATATATATATATATATATATATATATATATGTATATGTGTGTGTGTGTGTGTGTGTTAGTTTATATACATTGTTTAATTCACAGTTGTCTATTGTTGACCTTAATTATTGAAAAGGGTATCCTATTCAGTAAATATATTCATATGTTGTATATATATATATATATATATATATATATATATATATATATATTTAACTAAGAAGCTCTCTTTATATGAATGTATTGAATATATATACATATATATATATATATATATATATATATATATATATATTATATCTTTCTGTCATCTCTCTATTAACTATCTACTTAAATTACCCGCTGAATAGAACTCCTTTTTTCAGAAGAATTAAGGCCAACAATTGACAAGTTGGAATTTATAAAACTAAATAGCTTCAACATAGCTAAACAAAAACCAAGCAAAGAGGAAATTCTATAGAATAGGAGGGGATCTTTGTCAGCTCTGTGTATGACAGAGGATTAAATGTCTAGAATACATAATAAAATCATAAATGAAATAAAAAATGACCCATTCAAAAATAGCCCTAGAATCTCCAAAGAGTTTGATAAGTCGTATTGCTTCAGTCATAAACGCAAATATAACCAAAGCAATTGATAGGAAATGCTGCAGGGAAATGGAAAAATACATTCAGGTTTGCAAGATTTAAAACTAGCACAGCAACTATGGAAATCAGTGTGGAGAATTCTCATAAAGTAACATATGACCTAGATGTGTACCACTCATTGGTATATGGACAAAGGACTCACTATCCTACTCCACAGAGAACTTGCTACGCCCTGCTAATCACTGCTGTATTCACAAAAAATTATGTAATGCAAATGCCCTAAGTATCCTTGTACTGCTTGCTTGAAATCCAAAGTCACAAACAGACACTCAAGTACTAAATACATTGTCATTTGCAGTAAGTAAATGAGGACCTTTCCTCTTTCATCATACATTTCTGACCTCCTGGAATTTGAAAAAAAAGAGAGTGAGAATTCAATGGTGGACAATATGAAGAATACACTGTGAACATTAACATTTTGACCAGAAGAGGATTTGTAATCTGAAAGCTTCAAAATCTTCCCCACACATTGGGTCCACTTAAAATTTTGCCCTGGACCAGAAGCTACATTCCTTGTAATACAAGTTATTTTATACAAAAATCAAACACACACACACACACAAACACATACTCAGGAAACCTCACGATTCCTCTGCTTGACACATATACTCTTCACATTGAAGTCTTGAAATTTCTCTAAAGCAATCCAATGTACTTTTTGTAACAGGTTTCTGTTGGCATTATCAATCAGGAATGGGAAGACATGAATGAATCAGTCCAGCATAAAATGGACACTAATTATACCAAGGCAATAGTAATAGACAGTTTTCATGTGTTTATTGACACTTCTGTGACAAAAAAAGGAATTAAAGTTTAGAAATTACTGTTTAAAAGGTCAAAGACTAAGAACACAATAATCTTCACAAAGAATATATCTCACAAATGCCTCCCATACTAAAATATAAATATTATGCAACATGTTTGTGTTAGGGTAACTATTAATATTATTCTGGTTAAAATCATTACATTTTGGAATATTCTTTAATGGATTTAAAAATGAATTGTATACAAATATTAATAATGTTAGATAAATGCTGAAAGATTTTTTCCTATTTTTGAAACAAGTACTTAATATGAATACAAGCTGAATTTGTGGTAAAATGTTTCCAAATACTATCAAATATAGGGTTTCTTTATGCTAATTCTTTGGTAATAAGGTATCAACATTGTTTAAATACTGATAATTATTTTCTCATTTTAAGTAACATTGCCATATGAATGCTGGGGCAATAATTTCCTATCAAGTTAGTGTCATGCATGGATCTATATGCTCCAAGGTTTGTTGTGTTAAAATAATTGCACTGTCCTTTATATTTGTAATGTTTCTCTCCAGTATACATTGTGTTGTGTTTGAAGACATGATTTCCATGTCAAGGATTTTCCACATTCTTTATAATAGTAAGGTTTGTCTCCAGTATGATTTCTGAGGTGACATTCAAGATTTGAAGACAGGGAAAAGTATTTCCCACATTCACTACACTTACAAGGTTGCTTTACAATATGGCTCATTTGATGAACTTGGAAATTGGAGGACCAGGTAAAAGATTTGCCACACATTTCACATTTGTAAGGTTCATCCTTTGTGGATGCTGTAGTGAATATGAAGACTTGGGGAGTTAGCAAATGATATGCTANATTCATTACACTTATAAGGTTTCTCTCCAGTATGGATTCTGTGGTGAGCTTTATGATCTGAATATTATGCAAAGGATTTGCCACATTCATTAAATTTATGAGGTTTGTCCCCTGTATGGATTCTTTGGTGAACTTTAAGCTCTGAGTTCTGGATAAAAGATGTGCCATACTCATTACATTTGTGAGGTTTCTCTCCTGTATGGACTCTTTGGTGAACTTTAAGATCTGAGTTCTGTGTAAAAGATTTGCCACATTCATCACATTTGTAAGGCTTCTCTCCTGTATGGACTCTTTGGTGAACTTTAAGATCTGAGTTCTGTGTAAAAGATTTACCACATTCATTACATTTATAAGGCTTCTCTCCTGTATGCATTCTGTAGTGAACTTGAAGTTTTGAAGATCTGATAAAAGATTTGCCACATTTATTACATTTGTAAGTCTTGTCTCCTGTATGAATTCTGTAGTGAACTTTAAGATTTGAGGATTGTGTAAAAGATTTGTCACATTCCTTACATTTATAAGGCTTCTCTCCTCTATGGATTCTGTAGTGAGCTTGACGTTTTGAGGACTGGGTAAAAGATTTGCCACATTCATTACATTTGTTAGGTTTTTCTCCTGTATGGATTCTGTAGTGAACTTTAAGCTCTGTGTTCCGTGTAAAAGATTTGCCACATTTATTACATTTGTAAGGTTTCTCTCCTGTATGGATTCTGTAGTGAACTTTAAGATTTGAGGATCATGTAAAAGAGTTTCCACATTCATTACATTTGTAAGACTTCTCTTCTGTATGAATTCTGTAGTGAACTTGACATTCTGATGATTGTATAAAGGATTTCCCACATTCATTACATCTGTAAGGCTTCTCTCCTTTATGGATTCTGTAGTGAATTTGAAAATTTGAAAATCTGGTAAAAGATTTGTCACATTCATTACATTTGTAAGGTTTTTCACCTGTATGGCTTCTGTAGTGTACTTTAAGATTTGAGGATTGTGTAAAGGATTTACCACATTCATTACTTTTTTTTTTTTTTTTTTTTGGTTTTTCGAGACAGGGTTTCTCTGTATAGCCCTGGCTGTCCTGGAACTCACTTTGTAGACCAGGCTGGACTCAAACTCAGAAATCCNCCTGCCTCTGCCTCCCGAGTGCTGGGATTAAAGGCGTGCGCCACCACGCCCGGCTCATTCATTACATTTGTAAGGCTTCTCTCCTGTATGGATTCTGTAGTGAACTTGAAGTTTTGAGTTCTGTGTAAAAGATATGCCACATTCCTTACATTTGTAAGGCTTCTCTCCTTTATGGATTCTTTGATTAACTTGAAGTTTTGTGGACTGTATAAAAGATTTTCCACACTTATTAGATTTATGAAGTCTTTCTCCAGTACAGATTTTATGGCAAACTTTAAGACTTGAGGAACCTGTAAAGAATTTTCCACATTCATTATATTTATAAGTTGTGTCTTGGTTAGGAGTTCTGTAGTAAGCTTGAAAATTTGAGGATGGGATAAATGATTTTCCATGTGTATTACATTTATATGCTTTCTGGTCTCACTGAAAGTTTAATGAATCATTTGAGGTATCCCTGTATGTATCACACATATATCTCTTGGAATCTCCATTAATCCATGTTCTAGTATACCAGCTATGAATTAAACATTCACTTAAAATGGCATATTTCTTTCCATTTATATAAAGATTCTCTATGTTTTTCTGTTGCAAAGAAGACTGGGAGCAGTGATTAGAGATAGCCATTTTTCTATGTTTGCTATAATGATATTCTGGAATATAACTGCTTATCTGATTTTCACATGGATTTGTTTTACAAGTAGAATCACGTAATAAGACATTGACTTGGTAAAACATCTCTGCATATTGATGGCTTTGGTAATACATTAATAAAGGATTCTTAACATAATCTATATTAATATCATTTATTGTGTTGGAGCTTTTACAGTTACCTCCCACATCATATCTTCCATGTTTCATTGCAACCATAAACTTGTTCTTATGTTGATCTACATCACTGAACATGTCCAAGAGTAGATTTCGAGGGAAGTGCCATAAATTTTGAGAAAAATATCTTTCACCTTGATGACATTTAGTAGCTTTTTCTCTGTTTCAAGTTTGTTCATAAAGCATTGAAGCACTGTTTAATCGCATATTATGTGATATATCCATCAAGAAACACACTTCATTCACCCAAATGTCACTTTGTAATGTTTGTATATTTCTGTGTAGAATTGAGTTGTGCTTCAAAACTTGTGAATTTTTTTCCTAGAGAATCCTCCAGTTCTGAAAATGAGAGTGACCTAGACTGAATTCTTTCAGGGGAAGTTAGGTCTTCATGATCATTTTTAGAAATAAAACTGATATGCTCTTTAAATTGATCATTTACATAATCATATATTTCTTACTCTATACTATCACCTCTACATTCCCAGAACTTGTTTCGATATAGATCTGAAAAGCTACTACATCCAAATTTTTGTGTTATTTTGTTCTTGAAGTAATTCTGTGTACATGCTCTGGGGAACAGCTTCTTGGTATAATCATATGACAGAACTGAAAGTAATGAAAACAAATCATTATATGACATTTTAGAGTTAGGTGAAAACTATACATATCCATAATGCATGAAATAACACCAATCTGAGGATCATAGAAAAACAGTAGAGAACTGCAGCTATTTTCTTACAAAGAAACAATTGTATAAACATAATGGATATTAGAAGATATTTCATGAAATATGCCATATATTTTCTATTATGAATATCATTAATTATTCATTATAACTTGAAACAAAATTGGTGGAACTATCATCTGTTAATTAATAAAACTTCTTTCCTCTGTGAAAATGAATCTTAAACGTGAAAATAAATTATCTTTACAATGACAAACTAACAAAAATTAGGATCTACAATATTTCTTTTAGGACTGAATGCTAATGCAACATAAAGCATTAGATTTAAATTCACAGGGGATATTTATAAGGAAACAACAAAAGATAAATGTTAAAAACCTTAAGTGCTCCAATATCCCAAAAAGACATTTGCTCAATGATGTTCATAGTAGCTTTATTTGTAAAAACCACAAACTATAAACAACTTAGATGAAAACCTCATCTAAAGAATGGATAAAGAAAATGTGGCACATCTATTCTGTTGTGGATAGCCTTGGGGATAATTATATTTGGTATTAATTCCACTCTCCTGTGAGGGGCTGCTAACAAGGAATGAGTCAGCACTCAGATGATTTCTTGTAAACCTGCTTACCAACTTAATTTTTAAAATAAAGGAGAGCTGATGATTGGGCAGATAAAGGAAAGGTGGTGGGGAAGGTTAGAGGACAGAAGAAGGAGATAATGGAAGAGGGAGGGAACTTAAAGGAGGAGGAGGAAGAAGAAGAAAACTGGAGCATAAGCACACAACCTGGACAATCTGCAAGTTATAAAGGGTCTCATAGTTGTGGAAGATGGTAGTGTAGCAGTAGATCTGCCCAATCTAGGTGCACACCATATATTCATACTAATTGAGTCATGTTTTCATTGCCAGGGCTTATTTGGGTTGAAAAATTTCCACAACATTACACAATGAAATAATGTTCAGGTATGAAAAACTAAGACCTCATGAATTTTGAAGGCAAATGTATATAATTTGGTAATATCATCCTGTTTGAGGTAACCCAGCACCGAAACAATATACATGGTATATACTCTCTTACAAATATAAAAAAAAAAAAAAAAAAAAAAAAAAAAAAAAAAAAAAAAAAAAGACTTGTAACACACTACACTCCAATGACCAACAGACCCTTCAAATGAATGAATGCCCAACCAATGAA
>NW_018392134.1:15111-78824 GCF_900095145.1 Mus pahari | reverse complement strand
AGGTAACCCAGCACCGAAACAATATACATGGTATTTACTCTCTTACAAATAAAAAAACAAAAAAAAAAAAAAAAAAAAAAAAACATGTAACACATTACACTCCTATGACCAAAAGACCCTTCAAATGAATGAATGCCCAACCAATGAAGCCTGAATTTTACTGAGAATGGAGAATAAAATACCCATAATAAGCAGATTGAGGAAAGGAACTGGGAGGCTGGGTGAGTTAGGGATGTGAATGTGTGGATCCAGATCAGGTGTAAAAAAGCACAAGACAGAAGGATTGATGCTTATGACAATAAATGGAAGTCTGCAATTGATGGTGGTCATGGTGAGGCATCTCCCAGATGATATAGATACCAGAGATAAGGTAGGAATCAAAGAATCAGTGGGGGAGACCTTAGCTGTGACTGACTGTATAGGAGATATGGAACCTGAAGAAGCCATCTTCTGTATTCAGGCATGAATGCAAATAGAGTGTTAGAGATACGGACCCATCCAGAAACCTTTAAAGTCAAAATATATCCTGTCTACAAAAAATGCACACATTGAGGATGCAGCAGAAACTAAGGGAATATCCACCTAATAACTGGGTGAAATTGAGACTCTTCCCATGTGCAAGCCCAATCCAAGACATTATTAATGATACTCTGTTATGCTTGCAGACAGGAGTATGTTGCCCTCTGAGAGACTTCACCTAGCAGCTGACTCAGATAGATACAGATACCCACAGACAAGCAGTCAATGATTCTTGGGAACTCTTATGAAAGAATATGAGGTAGTACTGTGTGTGTCAAAAGGGATAGGAAATCCATAGGAAGAGCAATGGAGTTGAATATCTTGGACCCTTGGATCTTTAAGAATCCAATCAACCAAGAAAAGACCATGCATAGAATGGACCTGAGCATATATGTAGTAGGTATGCATATTGGCCTTCATGTGGGTCTTGAACAACTGGAATGTGGGCTATCCCACGAGTGGTTATGTGTACATGGGATATGTTTATCTATCTTGGTTGCCTTGTCTGGCCTTGTTGGGAAAGGGAGCACCCAGTCAGGCAGCGATTTGAAGTGCCAGATTGGGGTTTTACCCAGGGGTACCCAATATCTTAAAAGTAGAAGTGGATTGGGGGATGGGGAAAGCATTGTAGGAGGGGGATAATGAGAATGAGTCAGTGATCCGAATATAAAGTGAATTAGTAAAAAACAAATTAAATTAAAAATAGGATATGATCTAGATTTTTTAAAAATCAATATAAAATGTATGATAAAATCTTATATATATCAGGTAAAAAGCATATCAGGCAGATAAGAATAGAGGATTTCGAGGGTCCTTCCTGCTTCCATCATCACTTAGGAGGAGAGACTGTTCTACAGCCCTTTGTGTGCAGGTCTTGCCAGGAAAGAGCTGGTCTCGTGGAGTGTGGACACAGGCTTTCAGACACACAGGAGGAACTAGCTCCAGCTAGAGACAGCTAGAACATCTAATACCAGAGATAACCAGATGGTGAAAGACAAATGCAAGAATCTTACCAACAGAAAGCAAGCCTACTTAGCATGATCAGAACCCAGTAGTTCTGCCACAGCAAGTCCTGAATATTCCAACAAACCATAAAAGCAAGATTCAGATTTAAAATCATATGTCTTGATGCTGATAGAGGATTTTAAGAAGGATGTAAATAACTCACTTAAAGAAATAAGAAAACAAGTAAAAAGTTAGAAGCCCTTAAAGAGGAAACACAAAATCCCTTACAGATTTTCAGGAGAACACAGGTAAATAGGTAGAAGCCTTTAAAGAGAAACACAAAAGTCCCTTAAAGAAGTATAGGAGAACACAGGTAAACAGGAAGAAGCCCTTAAAGAAGAAACCTAAAAATCACTTAAGGAATTACAGGAAAACACAAGAAACAGGTGAAGGAATTGAACAAAATCATCCAGGATCTAAAAAGGGAAGAAGAAACAATAAAGAAATGACAAGGGAGACAACTCTGGAGATAGAATTCCTAGGAAAGAAGTCAGGAACCATTGATCATGGATGTGATCATAGGCAACAGAATACAAGAGATAGAAGAGAATCTCAGGTGCAGAAGATACCATAGAAAACATTGACATAGCAATCAAAGAAAATGTGAAATGCAAAAAGATCCTAACCCAAAACATCCAGGAAATCCAGGATACAATGAGAAGACCAAACCTAAGTATAATAGGTATAGAAAAGAAGAAAGATTTCCAAATTAAAGGGCCAGTAAAGTTCTTCAACAAAATTATAGATGAAAACTTCCCAAACCTAAGAAAGAGATGCCCATAAACATAATAGAATCCTACAGAATTGCAAATAGTTTGAACCAAAAAAGAAACTTCTTCTGTCACATAATAATCAAAACACCAAATGCACAAAACAATGAAAGAATATTAAAAGCAGGAAGGGGAAATGGTCAAGTAACATATAAAGGCAGACCTATCAGAAATACACCTGATTCTCCCCAGAGACTATGAAAGCCAGAAGATCCTGGGCAGGTGTCATACAAATCCTAAGAAAAAACAAATGATAGCCTAGGCTACTATACCAATCAAAACTCAAAAATCAGCATGGATGGTGAAACTAAGGTATTCCATGACAAAGCCAAATTTTAATAATATCTTTCTATGAATCCAGCCTTTCAAATGATAATAAAGGAAAGACTCCAACACAATGGGGAAAACTACTCCTTAGAAAAAGCAAGAAAGTAATCTCTCAACAAACTTAAAAGAAGATAGCCCCATGAACAGAATTCCAACTCTAAAGACAAAAGTAACAGGAAGCAACAATTATTCTTCCTTAATATCTCTTAATATCAATGGACTCAATTGTCCAATAAGAAGACATAAAGTAAAAGGCTGGATATGTAAACAGGACCCAATATTTTGCTACATACAGGAAAACCACCTCAGTGACAAAGATAGAAACTACCTCAGAGTGAAAATCTGGAAAACAATTTTCCAAGCAAATGGTCCCAAAAAAAAGGAGGAGTAAAATTGACGTTCAAACTAAAGTTACCAAAAAAGACAAGAAGAGACACTTTATACTCATCAAATATAAAATCTACCAAGATGAACTGTTAATTCTGAACATCTATGCTACAAATGCAAGGGCATCTACATTCATTAAAGAAACTTTAGTAAAGCTTAAAGGACACATTGTACTGTACACAATAATAGTGGGAAACTTCAACACCCAACTCTTGTCAATGGACAGATCATGGAAACAGAAATTACCATTCCCAGCAAGCCTAATCCTAGTCTTACTCTGTCCTATCATGTTCCTGTTCTCAAGAATCTATCTGCCTCTGCAATCATGAACAAAAAACTTAGTTGGGTAGCATCATCTGTGATGGCCACTCTGTAAAATGTTTTTATCTTCTTCCTCAAAATTTTTGTAACAAGTTGTCTCACAAGGTACCTGATTCTGTTCCTTTCCACCAGAGAAATCCTAAACATGATAAATAACTTCAGTGAAGTAGCTGGATATAAAATTAAATCAAACAAATCAGTGGCCTTTCTCTACACAAAGGGTAAACAGACTGAGAAAGAAATTANNGAAACAACACCTTTCACAATAGTCACAAATAATATTAAATACCTTGGTGTGACTCTAAGAAAGTCAAAGATCTGTATCTCTGAAGAAAGAAACTGAAAAAGATCTCAGAAGATGGAAAGATCTCCCATGCTTATGGATTGGCAGGATTCATATATTAAAAATGGCTATTTTGCCATGTGTGGTGGTGCACACCTTTAATCCCAGCAGTCGGGATGCAGAGGCACTCAGATTTCTGGGTTTGAGGCCAGCCTGGTCTACAAAGTGAGTTCCAGGACAGCCAGGGCTATACAGAGAAACCTTGTCTCGAAAAAAAAAAAAAATGGCTATTTTGCAGAAAGTAATCTACAGATTCAATGCAATCCCCATCAAAATTCCAACTCAATTCTTCACAGTGTTAGAAAGGGCAATTTGTGCCCACACCATCTAGGGTGCAAACTCAGCGAAGGATCCCAAGGTTCCCAGAGGACTCTCTACCATGCTGAAGGCACCCTAGCACTCTCAGGATCTTGGGAACACTGGTGAGTGGAACACAACATCTGTTGCAAAGAATACCGGAGGGTCTTGTGCCAGCAGGAACAGGGACAAAAGAACCCTGCCCAACAAGAAGCTGGGATTTCTTCTGGTGGCTGTAGCCTGATGCCATCTTGGGTACAAACGTGGCAGGCCCTAGCACAACCAGGATCTTGAGATCACTGAGACCAGTCTACACAGGAGAGCACATGGGCCAAAGAAGCAACCGAGCCTCTTGAACAGGGTCCCTTTGGACCTTCATCCTCAGCAAGGAGGCACAGCTGAGACCCAGACTCCTGGGCACCTCCCTTGCAAGAGGAGAGTTGGCCTCCAGGTAGGGCTTTGACCCTGGGACACAGTAGGCAGATCTGAGCTCCAGACCTTTGGGCACCTTCCCTGCTAGAGGAGAGTTTGCCTGCAGACAGTGCTCTGAACACTGGGACTCAGGAGAAAGTTGGACTCCCAGGAGTGCTGACAGAGGCTAACAATCACAAGAGGAACAAGTTCCAGCCAGAGACAGCTAGAACATCTAACACCAAAGATTGCCAGATGGCAAAATGCAATGCTAAAAATCTTAGTAATGAAAACCAAGACCACTGGGCATCATCAGAACCCAGTACGCTCACCACAGCAAGACCTGGATATCCCAACACACCTGAAAAGCAAGACTCAGATTTAAAATTATATCTCATGACGCTGGTAGAGAATTTTAAGAAGGGCTTTAATAACTCAGTTAAAGAAATACAAGAGAACTCTGCTAAACAGTTATTTTATTGTAATTATTATATATTATTTCCTTAAATAATTATAGGAAAACACTGCTAAACTGGTAGAAGTCCTGAAAGAGGAAACACAAAAATCCCTTAAAGAATTACAGGAAAACACAACTAAACAGGTGATGGAATTGAACAAAACCATCCAAGATATAAAAAGGGAAGTAGAAACAATAAAGAAAACNCAAAGGNAGACAACTCTGGAGATAGAAATCCTAGGAATGAAATCAGGAACCATAGATGTGAGCATAAGCAACAGAATGCAAGAGATAGAAGAGAGAATCTCAGGTGCAGAAGATACCATAGAAAACATGGACACAACAATCAAAGAAATGCAAAATGCAAAAAGATCTTAACTCAAAACATCCAGGAAGTCTAGACACAATGAGAAGACCAAACCTAAGAATAGTAGGTATAGACAAGAAAAAAGATTTATAACTTAAAGGGCCAGTAAATATCTTCAAAATAATAATAGAACTTCCCTAACCTAAAGAAAGAGATGCCCATGAACATAAAAGAAGCCTACAGAACTCCAAATAGACTGGACCAGAAGAAAAATTCCTCCTGAAACATAATAATCAGAACAGCAAATGAACTAAATAAAGACCAAATATTAAAAGAAGTAAGGGAAAAAGTTCAAGTAAAATTCAAAGGCCGACCTATTAGAATTATACAAGACTTCTCACCAGAGACTATGAAAGCCAGAAAATCCTGGACAGATGTGATACAGACCCCAAGGGAACACAAATGACAACCCAGGCTACTATACCCAGCAAAACTCTCAATTACTATAAATGGAGAAACCAAGGTATTCCATGACAAAACCAAATTCACAAAATATCTTTCCATGAATGCAGCTCTTCAAATGATAATAAATGGAAAACTCAAAACAAGAATGGAACTTACATCCTAGAAAAAGCAAGAATGTAATCCTTTGACAAACCTAAAAGAAGGCAGCCACAATAACAGAACCCCAACTCTAACAATAAAAATAACAGGAAGCAATAATTATTTTTTCTTAATATCTCTTAGTATCAATGGATTTAATTCCCCCAATAAAAAGACATAGACTAACAGACTGGCTACATAAACAGGACCCAACATTTNAATCTACAGATTCAATGCAATCCCCATCAAAATTCCAACTCAATTCTTCACAGTGTTAGAAAGGGCAATTTGTGCCCACACCATCTAGGGTGCAAACTCAGCGAAGGATCCCAAGGTTCCCAGAGGACTCTCTACCATGCTGAAGGCACCCTAGCACTCTCAGGATCTTGGGAACACTGGTGAGTGGAACACAACATCTGTTGCAAAGAATACCGGAGGGTCTTGTGCCAGCAGGAACAGGGACAAAAGAACCCTGCCCAACAAGAAGCTGGGATTTCTTCTGGTGGCTGTAGCCTGATGCCATCTTGGGTACAAACGTGGCAGGCCCTAGCACAACCAGGATCTTGAGATCACTGAGACCAGTCTACACAGGAGAGCACATGGGCCAAAGAAGCAACCGAGCCTCTTGAACAGGGTCCCTTTGGACCTTCATCCTCAGCAAGGAGGCACAGCTGAGACCCAGACTCCTGGGCACCTCCCTTGCAAGAGGAGAGTTGGCCTCCAGGTAGGGCTTTGACCCTGGGACACAGTAGGCAGATCTGAGCTCCAGACCTTTGGGCACCTTCCCTGCTAGAGGAGAGTTTGCCTGCAGACAGTGCTCTGAACACTGGGACTCAGGAGAAAGTTGGACTCCCAGGAGTGCTGACAGAGGCTAACAATCACAAGAGGAACAAGTTCCAGCCAGAGACAGCTAGAACATCTAACACCAAAGATTGCCAGATGGCAAAATGCAATGCTAAAAATCTTAGTAATGAAAACCAAGACCACTGGGCATCATCAGAACCCAGTACGCTCACCACAGCAAGACCTGGATATCCCAACACACCTGAAAAGCAAGACTCAGATTTAAAATTATATCTCATGACGCTGGTAGAGAATTTTAAGAAGGGCTTTAATAACTCAGTTAAAGAAATACAAGAGAACTCTGCTAAACAGTTATTTTATTGTAATTATTATATATTATTTCCTTAAATAATTATAGGAAAACACTGCTAAACTGGTAGAAGTCCTGAAAGAGGAAACACAAAAATCCCTTAAAGAATTACAGGAAAACACAACTAAACAGGTGATGGAATTGAACAAAACCATCCAAGATATAAAAAGGGAAGTAGAAACAATAAAGAAAACNCAAAGGNAGACAACTCTGGAGATAGAAATCCTAGGAATGAAATCAGGAACCATAGATGTGAGCATAAGCAACAGAATGCAAGAGATAGAAGAGAGAATCTCAGGTGCAGAAGATACCATAGAAAACATGGACACAACAATCAAAGAAATGCAAAATGCAAAAAGATCTTAACTCAAAACATCCAGGAAGTCTAGACACAATGAGAAGACCAAACCTAAGAATAGTAGGTATAGACAAGAAAAAAGATTTATAACTTAAAGGGCCAGTAAATATCTTCAAAATAATAATAGAACTTCCCTAACCTAAAGAAAGAGATGCCCATGAACATAAAAGAAGCCTACAGAACTCCAAATAGACTGGACCAGAAGAAAAATTCCTCCTGAAACATAATAATCAGAACAGCAAATGAACTAAATAAAGACCAAATATTAAAAGAAGTAAGGGAAAAAGTTCAAGTAAAATTCAAAGGCCGACCTATTAGAATTATACAAGACTTCTCACCAGAGACTATGAAAGCCAGAAAATCCTGGACAGATGTGATACAGACCCCAA
Source organism: Mus pahari (assembly GCF_900095145.1). Classification (NCBI taxonomy): domain Eukaryota; kingdom Metazoa; phylum Chordata; class Mammalia; order Rodentia; family Muridae; genus Mus; species Mus pahari. The sequence continues at coordinate 71,177 of NW_018392134.1, read as the reverse complement.
GGGAACACAAATGACAACCCAGGCTACTATACCCAGCAAAACTCTCAATTACTATAAATGGAGAAACCAAGGTATTCCATGACAAAACCAAATTCACAAAATATCTTTCCATGAATGCAGCTCTTCAAATGATAATAAATGGAAAACTCAAAACAAGAATGGAACTTACATCCTAGAAAAAGCAAGAATGTAATCCTTTGACAAACCTAAAAGAAGGCAGCCACAATAACAGAACCCCAACTCTAACAATAAAAATAACAGGAAGCAATAATTATTTTTTCTTAATATCTCTTAGTATCAATGGATTTAATTCCCCCAATAAAAAGACATAGACTAACAGACTGGCTACATAAACAGGACCCAACATTTNGCTGCATACNGGAAACCCACCTCAGGGACAAAGACAGATACTACCTCAGAATAAAAGGCTGGACAATAATTTTCCAAGCAAATTGTCTGAAGAAACAAGCTGGAGTTGCCATTCTAATATCAAATAAAATGGACTTCTAACCCAAAGTTATCAAAAAAGACAAGGAGGGCACTTCATACTCATCAATATAAAATCTTCCAAGATGAACCCACAATTTTGAATATCTACACTCCCAATGCAAGGGCAGCCACATTCATTAAGGAAACTTTAATAAAGCTCAAAGCACACATTGCTCTGTACACAATAATAGTGGGAGACTTCAACACCCCACTCTCATCAATGGACAGATCCTGGAAACAGAAACTAAACAGAGACACATTGAAACTAACAGAAGTTATGAAACAAATGGATTTAACAGATACCTACAGAACATTTTATCCTAAAACAAAAGGATATACCTTCTTCTCAGCACCTCATGATACCTTCTCCAAAATTGACCATCTGATTAGTCATAAAACAGGCTTCAACAGATACAAAAATATTGAAATTATCCCATGTATCCTATCAGATCACCATGGACTAAGGATCATCTTCAATAACAACATAAATAGAAGAAAGACAACATTCATGTGGAAGCTGAACTGTACTCTATTCAATGATAAATGATAAAGAGATTAATGACTTTTTAGAGTTTAATGAAAATAAAGACAAAACATACCCAAAATTATGGGACACAATGAAAGCATTCTTTTTTTTTTAATTTTTATTAGATATTTTCTTCATTTACATTTCAAATGCTATCCCAAACATCTCCTATACCTTCCCTTCCCCTGGCCTGCTCCCATATCCACCCACACCTACTTCTTGACCCTGGCATTCTCCTGTACTGGGGCATATAAATGTTGCAAGACCAAGGGGCCTCTCTTCAGGAGACTGATATCACTGTTTCCCAAGAGGCTCTGCCAATCCCTGACAAATACAGAAGTGCATGCTCAGAGCCATCCACTGAACAGAGCACAGGTTCTCCAATGAAGGTGCTAGAGAAAGTATCCAAGGAGCTGAAGGGGTTTGCAGCCTAATAGGAGGAACAACAATATGAACTCTCCCATACCCCCACAGCTCCTAGTGACTAAACCACCAATCAAAGAGTACACATAGTGAAACTCATGGCTCCAGCTGCAAACGTAACAGAGGATGGCCTAGTCATTCATCAGTGGGAGGAGAGGCCCATGGTCCTGTGAAGGCTGTATACCCAAGTGAAGGGGAATGCCAGGGCCAGGATGTGGGAGTGAGTGGGTTAGTGAGCAGGGGGAGGGGGAAGGGAATAGGGAGTTTTCAGAGGGAAATACAGGAAAGAGGATAACATTTGAAATGTAAATAGGAAAATATCTAAAAAAAATAAAGAAAGGGAGAAAGGAAAAAATATAGGGGATTTAAAAATTTTGTCATATGTTAAAGAATATTATCTGAGAAAGATAAATTCTTAAGAAACTTGATACAAGTCTTGATGTGCAAAAAATCAATTTTTCAACCATATTACTATGTAAAATTTTATTTTAAGCTAATATCAAATTCTTGACCTGACATTTTAAAAGGTACACATAATTTAAATTATAATTTTAAAATCCCAGAACTGTACTCCATTCCCTGGGTCAAAGCTCTGTCTACATCCCTGGAGTCTGTTTCCATCCTGAACAAACAGGTGAGATTCCCAATTACTCCCTCCTGGATTTTCTGGAAATGACAGCTGCCATTAGGTCTGCCCTATTTACCCATTGCTGCATCACTTCCTGTAATCCCAGATGTCTGGAGCCATCAGGAAATACAAGACTGTCTTCCTAGAAGCCTGCCAACACCTTGGACATCCAGAATTCTGAACCTATCTCAGAATACATTCTCTTCCTGAAACCCTGGAAGCCTGCTTTCCCCCATGGATTAACATTGTCTACCTAAAATCCCAGAGGCCTTAGACTTCCAGGAACTACCAGCTCGACCTGCAGTCCCAGAGTCCAATAGCTAACAGAGACTACAAGGCATGTAAACACCAGAGACCTCCAGATGTCCTAAGGTCTACAAAAGTACATAATCCACAAAATTGAGAGCAGTATAGTGCAACTACAACTTACCTATCCTACAACTCTAAGCCCTTATATCCTCACAATCCTGAAGTCCATGAAAATGAACTTAAGTCTTATCTGATGAAGATGATGGACAGTTTTCAAAAAGAAATAAATAAAATTCATTTATAGAGATTTACTTAAAAATAATAGAAAATATAATTAAACTAGTTGATGGTCTTTTAAAAAAATTATTAGATATTTTCTTCATTTAAATTCCAAATGCTATCCCCCAAATCCCCTGTACCCTCCCCACACCCTGCTTCTTTACTTACTCACTCCCACTTCTTGGCCCTGGCATTTCCCTGTTCTGGGGCAAGAAGTATAGTGCAATAAATTCAAATAGATAAAGAAAATGAATAAAAATGTTAAGGTCTGAAAAGCAAAATAAGAACAAAGAAGAATACACAACCTGACAATCTTGGAAACATAAAATCTAGAAAAATGTTCAGGAGTTCTAGACATAAGCATCATCAACACAGCATAAGAGAAGGAAGAGAAGATTGCAGGCTTAGAAGATACAATAGAAACTTAACTACAGAAGTTCTATCCTTTATCATCAAGAGTATGGAAGCAGGTAGAAATGGATGGCACAGGAGGAGCTGAGAGTTCTACACATTCTGCAGGTCAATAGGAAACAACTGATATCCAGGCAGCTAGGACTAGGGTATTAAAACTGATGCCCACAGTGACACACCCAATTCAACAAGGACAAAATCCTCTCCTCAATTTGCTATACCTTAGCCCAGCAAATACAGTCCATCGGAGTGAGGAATAGTCTTGAATGCAATGGTACAGGAGAAAACATATTGAGCAGAACAGCAATCTATCAGGTGATAAGATCAACAATTTTTAAATGGGATCTTCTAAAGCTAAAGAGTGACTGCAAGGGAAACAATAGCATTAATAGGATGAAAGGGCAGACTACAGACTGAAAAGGACTACATGACCCCTATATCTGGCAGGTGACTCATATTTAAATATATGAAGACCTCAAGAAATTGTTTAACAACAAACCAAACAATCCAAGTAAAATTGGGGTACAGATCTAAACAGAGAATTCTTATCAGAGGAATCTCTAATTGCTGAGACATATAAACTAATGCTTAATACCTACCGTCATCAGAGAAATGCAAATTAAAACAACTCTGAGATTCCACCTTATGCACTTTAGAATGGCTAGGATCAGTATCTCAAGCTAGAACACTTACTGATAAGGATGTGGACCATGCAAAACACTCTTCCACTGTGGTTGGATGTGCAACTTGAACAGTTGAGCCCAGCATGGCCTTAGAGGAGACAGAGTGCCTTGGTATCTGCCTCTGGGACAAGGCCCAGGTGTGAGCATTCAGTAGTATCAATGGCTTCTTCAGGTGTAAGACTTGTTTGTATAATGATGGACATATTTTCTTAATGCCCAAGCAGTGGAGGACTCTTTCCTTCCAAGAAATATCATTCCTTTATGGATAATGAATTCATGATAATGAAAAACAGCTCAAGTTCAGAAGTTTTAGTTTCAGTTAATTTCATATCAAAATGGTAAACACTGAAATCTCGAGGATAGCCCTTTAGGCTAGTAAAAGAACTCTAAATATGTGATGTTGAAAATATATATACTATCATATCATCCACAAATTGCAATATTTTGACTTCTTCCTTTCCAATATATATCCCCTTGATCTCCTTTTGTTGTCAAATTGAACTAGCTAGGACATCAAGTAGTATAATGAATAGGTAAGGAGAGAGTGGGCATCCTTGTCTAGTCCCTTATTTTAGTAGGATTGCTTCCAGTTTCTCACCATTTATTTTGATGTTGGCTACTGGTTTGAAGTATATAGCTTTTATTATGTTTAGGTATAGGACTTGAATTCCTGATATTTCTAAGACTTTTATCCTGAAGGAATGTTGGACTTGGTCAAATGTTTTCTCAGCATCTAAAGAGATGATCATGTGGTTTTTGCCTTTGTGTTTGTTTATATAGTGATTTACGTTGATGGATTTCGATATATTGAACCATCCTTGCATCCATGGGATGAAACCTACTTGATCATGATGGATTATCATTTTGACATGCTCTTTGATTAGGTTTGCAAGAATTTTATTGAGTATTTTTGCTTCACTATTCCTAAGGGAATTACCCCAAGAGCTCCTTGGAACTAAACCACCAATCAAAGAAAACACATGGTGGGACAAGTGATTCTAACTGTATATGTAGCTGAGGATGGCCTAGTCTAAATTCCAACTCAATTCTTCACAAAGTTAGAAAGGGCAATTTGCAAAATCATCTGGAATAACAAAAATCTAGGAAAGCAAAAACTAACCTTAACAATAAAAGAACCTCTGGTGGAATCACCATCCCTCAACTCAAGCTGTACAACAGAGCAATTATGATAAAAACTGAATGGTACTGGTACAGTGACAGACAGGTAGATCAATGGAATAGAATTAAAGAACTAGAAATGAACACATACACCTATGGTCACTTGATCATTCACAAAGGAGCTAAAACCATCCAGTGGATAAAAGACTGCATTTTCAAAAAAAAAAAAAAATGGTGCAGGCTAAACTGTCAGTTAGCCTGTAGAAGAGTGAAAATAGATCCATCGTTATCTCCTTGTACAAAGCTCAAGTCCTAGTGAATCAAGGAACAACACATTAAACCAGAGACACTGAAATTATAGAGGAGAAAGTAGTGAAAAGCCTCAAAAATATGAACAGAACTCCAATGGCATGTGCTGTATGATCAAGAATAAACAAATGGAACATCATAAAATTTCAAAGCATCTTTAAGGGAGAGGACACTGTCAATAAGAAAAAACAGAAACCAACAGATTGGGTAAAGATCTTTATGAATTCTAAATCTGATAGAGGGCTAATATCTAATATATACAAAGAACTCAAGAAGTTAGACTCCAGAAAACCAAATAATTCTATTAAAATTGTGGTACAGAGCTCAACAAATAATTCTCAACTGAGGAATATGGAATGGCTGACAGGCACCTAAAAAATGTTCAATGTCCTTTGTCATCAGGGAAATGCACACCAAATAACCCTGAGATCTCACCTCACACTAATCTAAGTGGCTAAGATCAAACTCTCAGGTGACAGCAGATGATGGCGAAGATTTGGAAGAAGAGGAACACTCTTCCATTGCTGGTCTGATTGGAAGCTGGTACAACCACTCTGGAAATCAGAAAATTCAGTGGCTCCTCAGAAACGTCAACAACCAGAGGATCTAGCAATACCATTCTTGAGGGAGGTAACCTAATCACAAAAGAACACACATGATATTCACTCATTGATCTTTGGACTTTCATGTCCAAATGCTTAGAATACTCAGGATATAATTCACAAAACACATGAAAGTCCAAAAGAAGGAAGACCAAAGTGTGGATACTTTGATCCTTCTTAGAAGGGGGAACAAAATACCCATTGAAGGAGTCACAGAGACAAAGTGTAAAGCAGAGACTGAAGGAATGACCATGCAGGGACTGCCCCACCTGGGCATCCAGGCCATAGACATCAACCAAAATCATACAGTATTGTAGATTCTAACAAGAGCTTGCTGACAGGAACCTGATATAGGTGTGAGTCTGCCATTGACTGTCAAATATAGTAGTGGATGCTCACATCCATCCACTTGACAGAGCAAAAGGTCTCCAATGAAGGTATGAAAGAAAGTACCCAGGGAGCTGAAGGACTTTGTAGTCCCATAGGAGGAACTACAATATGAACTAACCAGTATCTGCAGAGCTCCCTGGGACTAAACCACCCACCAAAGAAAACATATGATTGGACTCATGGCTCCAGCTGCACATGTAGCAGATATTGTCCTAGATGGTCTTCAATGGGAGGAGAGGCTCTTGTTCCTGTAAATATTATATACCCAGTACAGGGGACTGCCAGGGCCAGGAAATGGGAGTATGGGGGTTGTGATCAGGGGTAGGAGGGAAGGGGTAAGGGGTTTTCAGAGGGAAACTTGGAAAGGGGATAACATTTGAAATGTAAATAAAGAAAATATCTAATAAAAAGAAATTAAAAAAGAAATATCATATAGATAACTTCTTTTTTTCCCCAATTTTATTAGGTATTTTCTTCATTTACATTTCAAATGCTATACAGAAAGTCCTCTATACCCTCCCCCACTTGCTCCCCTTCCCACCCTCTCCCACTTCTTGGCCCTGGTGTTCCCCTGTACTGGGGCTTTTAAAGTTGGCAAGACCAAGGGGCCTCTCTTCCCAATGATAGCTGACTAGGCCATCTTCTGCTATGTATGCAGCTAGAGACACAAGCTCTGGGGGTACTGGTTAGTTCATATTGTTCTTCTACCTATAGGGTTGCAGGCCCCTTCAGTTCCTTGTGTACTTTATCTAGCTCCTCCATTGGGGGCCCTATGTTCCACCCAATAGCTGACTATGAGCATCCACTTCTGTGTTTGCCAAGCACTGGCATAGCCTCAAAAGAGATAGCTATATCAGGGNCNTTTCAGCAAAATCTTGCTGGTGTATGCAGTAGTGTCTGAGTTTGGTAGCTGATTATGGGATGGATCCCTGGATGCGGCAGTCTCTGGATGGGCCATCATTACATCTCAGCTCAAACTTTGGCTCTGTAATTTCTTCCATGGGTGTTTTTTCCCAGTTCTAAAAATGAGCTTAGTGTCCACAGTTTGGTCTTTGTTCTTCTTGAGTTTCATGTGATTTGCAAATTGTATCTTGGGTATTCCAAGTTTCTGGGCTAATATCCACTTATCAGTGAGTACATATCATGTGAGTTCTTTTGTGATTGGGTTACCTCAATCAAGATGATACCCCCCAGATCCATCCATTTGCCTAGGAATTACATAAATTCAATGTTTTTATTAGCTGAGTAGTATTCCACTGTGTAAATGTAACACATTTTCTGTATCTATTCATCTGTTGAGGGACATCTGGGTTCTTTCCAGCTTCTGGCTGTTATAAATAAGCCTGCTATGAACATAGTAGAGCATTTGTTATTATTACCAGTTCGAACATCTAATGGATATATGCCCAGAAGAGGTATTGCTGGATCTGCTCATAGTACTATGTATAATTTTCTGAGGAACTGCCAGACTGATTGGCATAGTAGTTGTACAAGTTCGTAATCCCACCAAAAATGGAGTGTTCCTGTTTCTCCACATCCTTGCCAACATCTGCTGTCACCAGAATTTTTGAATTTAGCCATTCTGACTAGTGTGAGGTAAAATCTCAGGGTTGTTTGATTTGTATTTCCCTGATGATTAAGGATGCTGAACATTTTTTCAGGTACTTTTCAGCCCTTCATTATTCCTTAGTTGAGAATTCTTTGTTTAGATCTGTACCCCATTTTTTAATGGGGTTATTTGATTTTCTGGAGTCTACCTTCTTCAGTTTGTTTTATATATATTGGATATTAGTCCCCTATCTGAGTTAGGATTGGTAAAGATATTTTCCCAATCTGTTGGTGGCCTTTTTGTCTTATCGACAGTGTTATTTGCCTTACAAAATCTTTGCAATTTTATGAGGTCCCATTTGTCAGTTCTTGATTTTAAAGCATAAGCCATTGCTGGTCGATTCAGCAATTATTCCCCTGTGCCCACATCTTCAAGGCACGGGGAAATCATTAGCCTTCTCCTAATTAAAGGATAAATAGGCTGAGAAAGAAATTAGGGAAACTACACCCTTCAAAATAGTCACGAGTAATATAAAATATCTTGATATGACCCAAAACAAGCAAGGGAAATATCTGTATGACAAGAATTTGAAGTGTCTGAAGAAAGAAATCTAAGATGACCTCAGAAGAGGGACAGATCTCCCATGCTCCTTGGAAGGATTAACAAAGTAGTCATCTTCACAAAAGTAATCTACAGGTTTTATGCAATCCCCATCAAATTCCAATTCAATAATTCACACAGATAGAGCAATTCTCAAATTCATCAAAAATCTTTTATTCCTACAAATAAAATTTGCAATGATGTGACTCCTAAAACTATATTTCCTTTCCACTAGATCTGTGTATCACTTAGACTCCAATGGAGAAGCTTAATATGTATATCAACAATGTACAGAAACGGAAAGACTTTGGATTGCTTAGTCTTATATAAATTTTCTTTATCACACCCTCCTATCAAGGATCAGGGACCAAATCAGAAGGTGGAACAGAAGGATTTTAAAGACCAGATTTGGTGAATAATGCTAAATATAATGCAAGTTTTTAGATGCAACAAGTGCAATGTTCATGTAAATTCAATGAGAATATGACAGCATTCACAAGACCAGTACAAGGGCGACAATACCACAGCTTTAAGCAGGGGAAAAAGTTAGAATATGCCACCCAAGTTAAGAACATATCCAAAATACATAATATCCTCAAGAGGGAAAGTAACTTTTACACTATGTATAGGCACAGCTTCGAATCAGGAAAATTTGCCAGAGCAAATCAGTCTCCATGTTTAAATACTTTTTTGGTTTCTTTTTTTTTTTTATCTGAGAGAAAGAAAAAGAGAAAGAGAGAGAGAGAGACAGACAGACAGACAGACAGACAGACAGACAAGAGATAGAAAGACAGCGAGAAGCAGAAAAAGAGAGAGAAAAGTCAGAGATATCATAATATTGATTTAGTGTAGAGAGTGGAGTCTGCAAGAAGATGAAAGTGAGAAAAATATGAGAAAAATATACTCTACAAAACTATTAGTATGGAATAAATCAACAAATTACTCAAATATAAATGATCATTACTGATCATTCACATGTAACAGAAAAAAATAACAGTAATTAGAATATAAAACTGTCTGCTACTTAGTAAAGTAGGTAAAACATAGTGTATCTCAAACATCAGTATTCAGGTAAAATGAGTCAGAAATCATATAGCATCCATGGTTATACTTTTTCTTTCATTCATTGTTCTGAAAGAAATTCTTACGAACAATTTCTATTGCAGAGCTTTTCTAGCCATATGTCAGGTCTAGATTACTCCTGGGTTTACATTCATCACATGACATGCTATTTTACTTCAAATTACCTGGTTCTTTTCCTTCTGTATCTTCTCTACCAACAACCCATGGTTCTTTGTTTTGTTCAAGACAGAAGATTACCTCTGGCTTTGAAACAGCAACACCTGTACATTCAAATGAGAACAAAAATATACCGTTGAATATAGCTATGTACTAGCACAGAATTGTGACATGTAGGTGAGATGGAAAGAATAAAATTTAAATGAATGGCTTTTTATAGGCACTTCTTTCCAATGTATTTTAGAGTTTCCATACTGAATCCTTTTAAATTCTGAACTTCACTGTACAGTTATAATATTCAATAATGCCTACTGTGGAATTCAAAGTACATTCACATATAAAAGCAACAGACTGCCTTTCAAAAAGGGTATAATATTTGCTGATCAGCATATTAAATGTAAAAACAAGATAAATAACATATTAGCTATAAATCAGAGAGTATTCAAGACATGTAAAAACAGAAGAGAAAGGCCAATTAATGGATGTCAAAACCAAATGGTAATAGTAGTTTTAGATATCTCTAAATGAAGTAGAAATTATGGAGTAAAAAAATATTCTTACCCACGGAAACCAGGTTATTGTAATTTTCCAACATGACATCTCTGTACAGTGCCCTCTAAGCAGAATCCAGACATTCCCACTCTTCCTTAGAGAACTCTATAGCCACATCCATGAAAGTCAATAGACCCTGAAATTAAAATTCACAGTATTCTCTTGTGTCAATGGGTCAAAGAAATGTTAGTTAGATATAGGACTTTTTTGCTACCAGAAACTTACATGCATGTTTATATCTGAGATAAAGAATGCTGTCATTTCTCTGATCAGTTACAATAGTCAAGAAAAACTCATGCTGCTGGTGGTCACCTTTTTGAGGATATATGGCATGATCCCCTAAATGATCTAATGGTGATCACCAAAGCCACCAAAAAACCAGAGAGATTTACAACAGGCTTCATAGGAGTCCCAACATTATATTTCTTGAGTATCAATTAAAATGAAATCATAATTGGGTCAGCATAACATGAAGAAACTTTTAAATTGTTACAGCAATAGGAAGGCTGAGAACTATTGCAATAGGTTCTCTGATGAAAGATCCATGTCACATCCGCCTTTTTAAACACACAAATAGTGACTCAAGTGACTCACAGTAGAAATACAGTACATAAATTCATCTTGAGTCTCATATACACTCAGTTTTCTCAATTAGATAATTTTAAATATTTTCAAATTATGTTTTCATTTATGTAAGTCATATTGAAAAAATGAAGGAGGCTGGTAAAAGGGAAAATCTATTTTTAGCTCACCAGTAACATAACATTTAGAGAAGTAGTACTGAGAATCATATGAACAAAAGTTCTGTAAATTTGAGTCAGAATAGGGAAGGTTTGAAAGTTCTGAAAATGAAATTTTCTGTAAAAACAGTCAATTTGTCCAAAACCCATGCATTCATTTACCTTAGAAGACATCTTTCCTTTCTCAATCAGAAGGGAATGCATCACAAAAGTTACATTAAAATTTCTCCTTCCAGAAACCATCTGCATGTAGAGACAACAGACTCTCCATGTTTCTAGAAAAAATTGAAGATTAGAAAACAGGAATCAATACTGGCCACACCCCATAGCTTGTGCCAGAGGAGATATGAAGAAGAGATGAGCTTCTACAAGCAAAAGAAACAAAATATTTTCGTAACTAGTTTCATATATTTGCCAGAGATGTTTAATCAAAACAGAATGCACACATCGTTTTTCAATAATGGCCAGAATCTTTGAAGTATCACCAGCTGAAGGCATTTCTCATACTGGGAAGCAAGAGAATTTCCTGGAGCCAGGAAAAACAAGGCAATAAATGCCTGCTTCACCACTGTCTCCACAGAGATATTTCTTCTAGGTTCTTTGTCCCATTCTAAAATACCACTTTCTTGGTTTTTAAGGAAGACTCAGAATCATATTATCTATCCAGATCCTTTTAACAGTGATATTGCTTTTTTTGGATTCATGATCAACAACTCTACTCATACCTGTATATGACAGCCATGTACCACTTTCAGTAGTTTCATCTGTCACTGAAGGCAGCTGAACTTCATTCTCCTACAACTCTAACATGTTGACACTTTTGGCTGATAAGTGGTTGAAAATACAGTTATATTAAAGGCATCTTTACCAACCAATGTCATTTAATTTCTACAAAGAATATATTGGACAACCTAAGGATAAAAGTTCCACTCTGCTATAAAACACATCCAGTCTCTAGAAGAATACTACCATGAACTCAAATTGTGCCTCAAGCTTTCTTTGGAATTTTTCATTCATTTTTTTCTGTATTAGTTTTTTTATTTGGTATGAGTTTCACATTTTGATGGCTATATGACCTGGATGGGAGAAATTTCAGAAATGCAAGATAGAGGTCTAGTCTACAAAGAAAATTTCAAATTTTATGGTCTACTTTTTAATGAACAAAATCTATATTGTATTTAGCCTTGTCTTAATAAAAATATACTGGACATACAATTATTAAGACTCATGGCACATTAAAGGCATATAGACATACTCTATGCAATGGGCTTGCAACACAAGGAAGATAGGAGGCTTCTATTTCTTAAAATGTATGGGTTTGTTATAGATATATTCTAAGATGGATAGAGAAAACATATATTCTTTTTGTATGCAATTGCCTCCATTAAATACTCACCAATTGTTCTGTGTGTGTTGACACATTCTGCTAACTTTAACACTTAAGAGGCAGACACAAGTGGATATCTATTATTTGACTGAACAAATCTCCCACTTGTATATAGATGTGCTCCTGAATATTCATATTACTAAAACTACAGAGGAACCTGAACCCTTTTCATGTATTTTGGAATGTTTATGCCCATCTCATTTACTATTCTCAGGCTCCTGATGCTGTTCATCTTTCTTTTTCATTAGGTAAAAAGTATGTTATATTTCATTCATAGTAAGTTTGTCTGAGTATCTTCTGTTTCTGCTTTTTTCTTTCCTTTTTTTTCTTTTTGGTTATTTGAGCCAGGGTTTCTCTGTATAGCCCTGGCTGTCCTGGAACTCACTTTTTAGACCAGGATGGCCTCAGACTCAGAAATCTGCCTGCCTCTGCCTCCAGAGTGCTGGGATTAAAGGTGTGAGCCACCATGCCTGGCATGTTTCTGCTGTTTCTATTCCTTATCCTTGTAAACCACATCCATTTTCAAGAACTTATAACATCATTATTTTCACAGTGTTTATTTTTAGTAGTAGTAGTAGTAGTAGTAGTATTACCTTACTTGTAGTGACCTAACTAGAACAATCCAATAGGCAAGCAACCAATTCCTGACATTACTAATGATAGTCTGTTAGTCTTGCAGAAAAGAGCCTAGTATAACTGCCCTCTGAGAGGCTCTAGCCAGTACCTGACTAAAACATATGCATATATACACAGCCAAGTTTTGGATGGTATTTGGTAACTCCATCTTTCAGTTCCTAGCCTGCACAAATCTAAATCCCTTTTCCCAACCACTGTCTGCTGTCATCTTTAATCATTGACCAAAAACCAATAGGTGACAAGGACCTTCAGCAGCTGGACAAAAAAAAAAAATCCTCATTAAATCAAAACATTAGATCCAATCCCCAACAAGGAATTAATATCTCATCAATGTTTATCAGTGACATGTGTTTATTCACTATTTAACAATATGAATTGAAACAGACACAATAATAATAGTTAATAGTCAAAACTATCCTAGCTCAGTGTCACACAATCAACATAAAAGCAGCTATTCCCTGCCCCATTATATGTCAACTGGGCATGACACACATATATTGACACATTTGGACATGTGTGGGGAGCCGGTGTGCCAAGCCCTGTGAACCTGAGCCTGCTCAGCCTGCTCAGCCTACCCACACTTGGTAGATCCTGTACTGCCCACCTGATGAGTCACTGGCCTCCCTGGCTGAACTCTGAAAGGATCCAGGAGATGGGGGAGGGATTAGGTCAGAGGACTGAGAAAAACAGGATGTGCCCCAGTGGGAGGGAGGAGAATGCTGGTTTTGGAGTAAGCTGTTTAAGAAGGAAGTTGGGGAAAGAGAAAGCTGTTTGAGAATGCTGTGGGAAAAAACCTGTTTGAGAGAGTGGAGTTTGAGAAAGCTGTTGGACAAAGAAGCTGCTTGAAACCTGTCTTGGCTTGTGTGTCCTTTCCCCTTCTCTGCTGGTCGGGGTTCAGGGTTTGGGGCAGACATGGGTACTCAAGCGTTCCTCATTGTGGAGGGAGAAGTAGGATAATGTGGGCCCATACAGCAGCTGTCAAGTAAGAGCTCACACTGTGATGCTGGGCATTGATGTTGTCTTCTTGATCATGTGTCAATCCGAGATACATGAGGTGGACACATCCTGAAGGCAAGTTAGACTCCGCACTGAGAGAGCCCTGAAGTGACAGACAGCATGGTGCTACCCCTGAGATGATTGGTGCTCCCGAATTTGGGAGTGAGGTTTCACATAGTAGATTTCTGTGCTGAGAATTCTATATATATTTCAGATTTCTACATATTGTTTTCTTTGCATCCTTAGGCTTGTTTGTTTGTTTTAGTTTTGTTTTTTGATTTTGTTTTGCTTTGACTTTCCCTCTGTTTTGTTATTTTGTTTAATGGAGTCCTCTCTCCTATAATAATACATTCCATGTACAGTTTCTCCTTACCATTTCCCCTCTTCCATTTTTTTTGCATTCTCATGTAACTCTTTAATATTTATTCATTCTTATTTTCTTTTTCTAATATTTTTTCATTTACATTTCAAATGTAATCCCTGAAAGTCCCTACACCCCCCTTGCTCTGTTCCTCAGCCTACCCACTCCAGCTTCCTGTCTCTGGCATTCTACTGTACTGGGGCATATAATCTTTACAAGACCAAGGACCTCTTCTCCATATGCAACTGATGGCCTCTGCTACATATGCAACTAGAGACACAGGCTCTGGGTGGTACTGGTTCGTTCATATAGTAGTTCTCATATAGGGTTGCAGACCCCTTTATTTCCTTGGGTACTTTCTCTGCTCCCCCATTGTGAGCCCTGTGTTCCATCCAATAGTTGACTGTGATCATCCACTTCTGTATTTGCCAGGAACTGGCATAGCCTCACAAGAGACAGTTATATCAGGGTCCTGTCAGCAAAATCTTGCTGGCATATGCAATAGAGTCTGGGTTTTGTGGCTGTATATGGGATTGATCTCTGGGTGGAGCAGTCTCTGGATGGTCCTTCCTTCCATCTCAGCTCTGAACTTTGTCTCTGTAACTATTTCCATTGGTATTAAGTTCCCCATTCTAAGAAGGAACAAAGTATCCAAACTTTGGTCTTCCTTCTTCTTGAGTTTCATGTGTTTTGCAAATTGTATCTTGGGTATTCTAAGTTTCTGGGCTAATATCCACTTATCAGTTAGTGTATATCACGTGTGTTCCTTTGTGATTGGGTTACCTCACTCAGGATGATTTCCTCCAGATCCATCCATTTGCCTATGAATTTCATAAATACATTGTTCTTAATAGGTGAGTAGTATTCCATTGTGTAAATGTACCACATTTTCTGTATCCATTCCTCTGATGAAGGACATATGGGTTCTTTCCAGCTGTTGGCTATTATAAATAAGGCTGCTATGAACATAGTGGAGTGTGTGTCCTTAGTACAAGTTGGAATATCTTCTGGGTATATACCCAGGAGAGGTATTGCAAGATCTTCTAGTAGTACTATGTCCAATTTTCTGAGGAACCGTCAGACTGATTTCCAGAGCAATTGTATCAGCTTGCAATCCCACCAGCAATGGAGGAGTGTTCCCCTTACAACACATCCCTCACCAGCATCTGCTGTCACCTGAATTTTTGATTTTAGCCATTCTGAGTGGTATAAGGTGGAATCTCAGGGTTGTTTTGATTTGCATTTCACTGATGATTAAGGATGTTGAACATTTGTTTTAGGTGCTTCTCAGCCTTTAGGTATTCCTCAGTTGAGAATTCTTTGTTTAGTTCTGTACCCCATTTATAATGGGGCTATTTAATTTCTGGAGTCGAGCTTATTGAGTTCTTTTTACATATTAGATATGGTTGCTGTATCAGCTTAGGATTCATAAATATACTTTCCCAATCTGTTGGTGGCCTTTTTGTCTTATTGACAGTGTCTTTTGAATTACAGAAGCTTTGCAATTTATCAGGTCCCCTTTGTAGATTCCTGATCTTATAGCACTAGCTATTGATGTTCTGTTCAGGAATTTTTTCCCCCGTGCCCATATCTTCAAGGCTTTTCCCCACTTTCTCCTCTATAAGTTTTAGTGTGTCTGGTTTTATGTGGAGTTCCTTGATCCATTTAGACTTGAGATTTGACAAGGAGATAAGAATGGGTCAATTCCCATTCTACTACATAACTGCCACTTGAGACAGCACGATTTGTTGAAAATGCTGTCCTTTTTCCACTGGATGGTTTTATCTTGCTTGTCAAAGATCAAGTGACCATACATGTGTGGGTGCATTTCTGGGTTTTCAGTTTTATTCCATTGATCTATCTGTCTTTCAATGTATAAGTACCATGCAGTTTTTATCACATTTGTAATGTAGCACGGCTTGAGGTCAGGCATAGTGATTCTACCAGAGGTACTTTTATTGTTGACAATAGTTTTTACTATCATGTATTTTATTCTTCCAGATGAATTTGCATATTGCCATTTCTAACTTGAAAAATTTATTATGAATTTTGATGGGAATTGCAATGAATCTGTAGATTGCTTTTGGCAAGATAGTCATTTTTACAATATTAATTCTGCCAAATCATGACCATGGGAGATCTTTCCAATTTCTGAGATCTTTGATTTCTTTCTTCAGGGAATTGAAGTTCTTATCATACAGATCTTTCACTTCCTTAATGAGAATCACATCAAGTTCTTTTATATTATTTGTGACTATTGTGAAGGGTGGTATTAACCTAATTATTTTCTCAGCCTGTTTATCATTTGTGTAGAGAAAGGCCACTGATTTGTTTGAATTAATTTTATATCCACCTACTATACTGAAGCTATTTATCATGTTTAGGAGTTCTCTGGTGGAATTTTTAGGGTTATTTACATATATGTTATCTTATCATCTGCATATAGTGATATTTTGACTTCTTCCTTTCCAATTTCTATCCCCTTGATCTCCTTTTGTTGGCAAATTGCTCTGGGTAGGATTTCAAGTACTATATTAAATAGGTAGGGAGAAAGTTGGCAGCCTTGTCTAGTCCAAGATTTTTGTGGGCTTGCTTCAAGTTTCTCTCCATTTAGTGTGATGCTGGCTACTGGTTTCCTGTGTATTGCTTTTATTATGTTTAGGTATTGGCCTTGAATTCCTGATCTTTCCAAGACTTTTATCATGAATGGAATTTGTTAAATGCTTTCTCAGCATCTAATGAGATGATCATTTGGTTTTTGTATTTGAGTTTGTTCATATAGTAGATTACATTGATGGATTTCTGTATATTAAACCATCCCTGCATCTCTGGGATGAAGCCTACTTGATCATGATACATGATTGTTTTGATGTGTTCTTGGATTTGGTTTGTGAGAATTTTATTGAGTATTTTTTCCATCAATATTCATAAAGGAAATTGGTCTGAAGTTCTCTTTTATTGTTTGGTGTTTATGTGGTTCAGGTATCAGAGTAACTGTGGCTTCATAGTATGAATTGGGTAAAGTATCTTCTGTTTCTATTTTGTGGAATACATTTTTGGAAAATTGGAATTAGGTCTTCCTTGAAGATCTAATAGAACTCTGCAGTAAACCCCTTTGGTTTTGGGCTTTTTTTTTTTTTTTTTTTTTTTTTTTTTTTTTTTTTTTTTTTGGTTACGAGACTATTAATGCCTGGTTTTCTTTCTTTAGTGACTATGGGACTGTTTGGATCATTAATTTGATTCTGATTTAATTTTGTTAACTGTTATCTGGATTACCTCAGGTTCATTGTCATGTATCCCTTTTCATTTCTGATTTTGTTAATTAGGATACTGTCCCTGTGCCCTCTATTTAGTGTGCCTAAGGGTTTATCAGTCTTGTTCATTTTCTCAAAGAACCAGCTCCTAGTTTTATGGATTCTTTGAATAGTTCTTTTTGTTTCCACTTAGTTGATTTAAGCCCCAAGTTTATTTCCTGCCCTCTACTTCTCTTCTGTAAATTTCCTTTCTTTGTTCTAGAGATTTTAGATGTGTTGTCAGGCTGCTAGTGTATGCTCTCTCTAGTTTATATTTGGTGGCAATCAGAGCTATGAATTTTGCTATTTGGATTGCTTTCATTGTGTTCCATAAGTTTGGGTATGTTTTGGCTTCATTTTCATTAAACTCTAAATAGTCTTCAGTTTCTTTATTTCTTCCTTGCCCAAGTTATCATTGAGTAGAGTGTTGTTCAGTTTCCATGTGAATGTTCGGTATTATTTATTTTGTTATTAAAGATCAGTCTTAGTCTGTGGTGATCTGATAGGATACATGGGATAATTTCAATATTTTTGAGTCTGTTGAGGCCAGTTTTGTGACCAGTTACATGATCAGTTTTGGAGAAGGTACCACAAGGTGCTGAGAAGAAGCTATATTCTTTTGTTTTAGGATAAAATGTTCTGTAGATATCTGTTAAATCCATTTGTTTCATAACTTCTATTAGTTTCATTGTGTCTGTTTAGTTTCTGTTTCCAGGATCTGTCCATTGATGAGAGTGGGGTGTTGAAGTCTCCCACTATTATTGTGTACAGAGCAATGTGTGCTTTGAGCTTCACTAAAGTTTCCTTAATGAATGTGGCTGCCCTTGTATTAGGAGCATAGATATTCAGAATTGAGAGTTCATCTTGGAAGATTTTACCTTTGATGAGTATGAAGTGCCCCCCCCCGTCTTTTTTGATAAGTCTGGTTTGGAAGTCAAATTTATTTGATATTAGAATGGCTACTCCAGCTTGTGTCTTCAGACCATTTGCTTGGAAATTTGCTTTCCAGCCTTTTACTCTGAGGGAGGATCTGTCTTTGTCCCTGAGGTGGGTTTCCTGTAGGCAGCAAAATGTTGCGAAAATCCAGTCTGTTAGTCTATGTTTTTTTTTTGTTTTTTTTTTTTTTAATTGGGGAATTGATTCCATTGATATTAAGAGATATTAAGGAATAGTAATTGTTGCTTCCTGTTATTTTTCTTGTTTTAGTTGGGATTCTGTTCTTCTGGCTTTCTTCTTTTTTTATCCTTCTGTTGAAGGATTACTTTCTTGCTTTTTCTAGGGCATAATATCCCTCCTTGTGTTGAAGTTTTCCCTTTATTATCCTTTGAATGGTTGGATTCATTTAAAGATATGGTGTGAATTTGGTTTTGTTATGGAATACTTTGGTTTCTCCTTCTATGGTAATTGATAGTTTTGCTGGGTGTAATAGTCTGGGCTGGCATTTGTGTTCTCTTAGGGTCTGTATAACATCTCTCCAGGATCTTCTGGCTTTCATAGTCTCTTGACCTATTTCCCTTACTGCTTTTAATATTCTATCTTTATTTAGTCCATTTGTTGTTCTGATTTTTATGTGTTGGGAAGAATTTCTTTTCTGGTCCAGTCTATTTGGAGTTCTGTAGGCTTCTTGTTTGTTCATGGGCATCTCTTTCTTTAGGTTATGAAAGTTTTCTTCTATAATTTTGTTGAAGATAATTTCTGGCCTTTTAATTTGAAAATCTTCATTTTCATCTATACCTGTTATCCTTAGGTTTGGTCTTCCCATTGTGTTCTGGATTTCCTGGATGTTTTGAGCTAGGATTATTTTGCATTTTCTTTGATTGTTGTGTCCATGTTTTCTAAGGAATCTTCTGTACCTGAGATTCTCTCTTTCATCTCTTGTATTCTGTTGGTGATGCTTGCATCTATGTTGCACAGATATCTGGAGCCCAGCCCTGCCTCCTAAATGAAGATGAAGGCCTGAAGGGCCCCTGTCCAAAAAGGTCTGTTGCCTCTGAGGTCTGCATATTCTCCTGTGTGGACTGGTCTCTCATAGACCTGTGATACAAGATGGCTCTCTCACCTGGGTCCCAGGGTCAGAGCACTCTTTGGAGGCTGACTCGCCTCAGTGATACTAAACCCTGGGTGTCCTGGGGCACCTGAGATGTGGAGAGTCCTCTGGGGACTGTGGGACCTTCTGCAGAGTGGGCACCCAAGGTGGCCTGCGGTTGGCACCATCTGGAAAGAACCCCAATGACTGCTTGGACAAGTTTCCTCTGTCACTATTCCTGCTGGCAAAGGCCCCTGCTGCTTGTTTTGGAACAAATTTTGTGTTCCACTCACCAGCGATCCCAAGATCCTAGGTGTGATAGGGTGCCTGCCGTGTGGAGAGTCCTCTAGGGACTGTGGGTCCACTTGCAGAGTTCACACCCAAGGTGGCCCGGCCATACCACTTACATTTCTTCTTCATAAAGGTAAAGACCTCTAAGAGATGATAGGCAAATAGGACAAGATAAGATTCATTAAGAGAAGGTAAAGACCATCTTATTTAGATTAGACAAGGCTACCCAATACAAGGAAGTGAGTCTCTAGAGCAGGTAAAAGCATTAGAGATATATCATCTCACCCTCTGAAAATTCTCACAAAACACCAAGAGAGAAGCCATAACATATATGCAGAAGACCTGGTACAGACCATTGAAGGCCCGGCACATGGCATGTCAGTCTCTGTGACCCCATGTAAGGGCCCTGCTCAGTTGATTTTGTAGGATATGTTCTCTTGGTGTTCTCCATCCCCTCTGACTTCTACAGTCTTTCCTTCCTTCTTTCTCTGGAGTCCCTTATCACTGAGGGGAAGAAGCTGATGGAGACATCCAACTTAGACTTTCTCTCTGCATCAGATCTGGCTGTGGGGCTCTGTTTATTTCTGTTGCTGAAGGAAGCCTTTCTGATGATGACTGGACTGGGCATTTGTTTTTGAGTACAGAATAATATCATTAGGCAACATGTATTGTCAGTCATGTTTGGTTGTACCCCAGTTTTCTGGTCTCTGGCCCTCTAAGCAGTGTATGGTATGAGCTCCATCTTGTGGCATGAGCCTTAAATTAAATCAAACATTGCTTGGCCACTCAAATCCAGCACCATCATTAGCTTAGCACATCTTGAAGGTAGGACAGGTGTATGGTTTTGTTGCTGGGTTGGAATCCAGGTTTCTTTTTCCATAGCCTGCAGAGTTCCTACTCCTGCCAAAGACGCTATTCTGTAGGGTTGAAGACTCCAAACCTGTACCATCTCAACTTCTCTCTATCCTGCTGCCTTGAGGTTTCAAATATCTGTTTTCTTTGTTTTGTTTTTCTGTTTACATAGACTCTAGGGATCAAGTTCAGGTCCTCAGCCATGTGTGGTGGTGCATGCCTTTAATCCCAGCACTTGGGAGGCAGAGGCAGGCAGATTTCTGAGTTTGAGGCCAGCCTGGTCTACAAGCTGAGTTCCAGGACAGCCAGGGCTACACAGAGAAATCCTGTCTCAGAAAAAAAAAAAAAAAAAAAGAAAGAAAGAAAGAAAGAAAAGAAAAGAAAGAAAAAAATAAGTTCCTCACAGGAACACAATAAGGAATTTGAAAACTGACCTCCCCAGGTCTCTTCCATCCTTTCTGCAAGAGTTTATTTACTGTGTGAGCAGCAGGTAAAATCAGCGTACCAGTGGTCTAGAATGGGATGAAGACTCTTTGAGGAATCAAGAAACAAGAACATGTCTAGAGGAGTTTAGGGGTCATCAATTTTTCATTCTCTGGATGGAACAAGAGCTAAGGATCAGATGGGAGAGATTCTGTGGAGTTCAAAGTATGCTGCTCTTACTTTGAGGAATCGACAGACTCAAAGACACTACACTGTCTGTCATTTACTCTTCTTTTCATTATGTCTCATTGTAGATCACATGCTTCCAATATATAATAGCACAGTATATACATTACTATTCTGAAACTGGGAAAAGATAGCATAGTAAGGAAAAATGGAACTAAAGCAAGTTCAAAAGCCAGCTGTGCAAACTCCAAATTGTACATCTCCATATCTGATGTCACAGTTTTCTTCCAAATTCCAACTACTTTCATCTTTGCTAACACATTTTTCCCTTGAACTTTTATCACTACCTGTTTGCAGCTCTCTTCATCATGTACCCTACAACTCAGTCATCTTCAATATCTTGGGGGTTTTAAAGTAGTTTAGGCTTCATCTTCACAGCTTCATACAATGAACTGTCTAGGCCTTAATACCATACTGAGACACCCTGAACCTTACCTGCTCTGGGCCACTTTCTTAGTTATATAAAGAGAGTTCATAATACCTTTCTACTATTTTTGACTTAAA
The DNA here is from genome assembly GCF_900095145.1 of Mus pahari. NCBI lineage: Eukaryota > Metazoa > Chordata > Mammalia > Rodentia > Muridae > Mus > Mus pahari. The sequence continues at coordinate 49,374 of NW_018392134.1, read as the reverse complement.
AGTCAGAGTCACATGTTCAAAGCTTCCAAGATCACACTATGCATCTCCATGTCTCTTATATGTAGGACTACAGTGTCTCTTATTGCATAGATATTGACTATATAAGGATAATATGAGGTATATGTTCCTTTTGAGATATTGAGCTGTCCTTTATGACCCTACAGATATTTTTTTGGAAAATTGGCATGCTCTAGAAATTATTAGGTCAGAATTTATATTCTTGACATGATTTTCTTATTAATTGCATTTTTTGGGGATCATACATCATATAGATTGAATAGATGTGTAACTTTACTACTACCTAAAACTGTTAAAAACATATCTCACTGTCACTATCAGAATCCAGTCTTTAAGCCTTTAATTTCACCAGACATAATAATATTACCAATCACAAAATATCTTAACCATGATTTATCAAACACTAGGGTTGTTTCTTGAATGTGAAAGATATTAGTAGGAATAAGTTATCTTTCACTGTGAACTCCTGTTTTATCATGTCACCATCCATCACTTAAAATAAATTGTGTGCAAAGTCTGAAATGCCTGTGGTGGTTTTGCCTATATTATGCTATCCTACTCATGAGAGCATATTGATTATATGCTGTCATTACAGTGGGTTTGCAGGACGTCCTACTGTCTTAGAGGCTATCTGTTGACCATTTTCTTTTTTCTTTTTTTCGAGACAGGGTTTCTCTGTATAGCCTTGGCTGTCTTGGAACTCATTCTGTAGACCAGGCTGGCCTCAAACTCAGAAATTTGACTGCTTCTTCCTCCAAAGTGCTGGGATTAAAGGCATGTGCCACCACTGCCTGGCTTGTTGACCATTTTCATGTTTCCAGGTGCTATATCAAAATTTTGATAGGCTAAGTGATCTATAAAGAACAAAGATTTTTTACTCTCTGCTTTTGAGGACAGAACATCCATGTCTAAGGTGTTAGAAGATACTTCTAGGCCTAAGTCATCTTCTCATCTATGTATTAGACGGAGACACAGTGATATTATCTGTGTACCATCTGTGGAGCTTGTCTTCAAATGCAAAGCAGTTGTGGCTCCACGTAGCATCACTCATATATGGACACTGATTATATTCATGAGCAAAAAGTCAAAGACACATTTTTCAAGTCTCCATACTGTTAAGTTCTAATATATGAAATTGAGGGTTCAGTGCACTAATAAAGTGTACATTAATGGTGATGTTTCCTTAGATCATTCAAAGACAAAAACAGAACAAATTAACAATATACAGAAACTGATAATATATTCTCCTATACAAATTACATGTTATAATTTACATGTAGAATTTTATTTATTGAATAAACTTCCACAGAAGGTTCACAGTCTATATTCATCTTTCAGGAGAAATCAACCACAACAATGATGTAGCTATAATTATAAACATCATGTGCTATGTTTAAAATAATCAACTATCATTTTCAAATAGGTGATATGTTTTGGAAGAAGATAGAAGCTAGCTGAATGTATGAATAATGGGCAAGAAGCATTGCTTTATCCTCTAGTGCATTAAATCTTCATCAGCAGAGTAATCTCCCTGATGTTTACATGACATATCAATGCTCCCTATTGACTAACTTCACTGAGCAGAGAAGTTGTCTACATGTACATTTCTGGGACTTTTACTCTCAATAGTACTCATATTCAATAGATCATAACACCAAAGCAGTCCTGCCTGTTATGAAATCTACATATGCCAACTGCTTTATTGGAGAGTTATCATAAGAAAAATTATACAGGACAAGCAACTCAATGGGAATATAACTTAGACCTGGAAGTTTGAACATAGCTAGTCTCCTTAGGGTGCTCCAGAGATTCTTGTGGCATTTTATCCTTTTCTAGTTTCACAGCTGTGGAGATTTGAATAAGATGCTTCCTATAAACTCATATATTTGGATGCTTAGTTACCACGTAGTGAAATTATTTGATAGGGTTTAAAAGATTGGAAGAAGCATCCTTGGAGGAAGAATGTTCCTGGAGGTGCACTTTGTGGGTTCAAAAGTCTCTGCCAGGCCAGTCTGCTCCTCTTTTGCTGTCTGCAGGTCAAGTTGTAGTTCTCACTATTTCTTTAGCACTGTGCTTTGCATGTTTGCAACCATGTTTCTTGTGATTATGATAACTCTTGCTATAACTGTCTTAGTGATCATAAGTAGCCATTTTTTTACCTGAGTCCTACCAATGTTCTATTAGGTAGATTCTGCTTAGTGCTCCTTTTTAAAGTTCATGCTACTTCTTTCTAGTCAATGGGACATTTGTTCTATATACGAACCAGAAACTTGACCCTGATATCTAGTCCCAGGAAAAATGGTAGATGGACACCCTGTAGTACCATCATTGGGTTTGCAGGACCCTTGTGCAGATAATTTTCCCATAGTATGTCGTTGGCAATAACTACACAAAGCTTGTTGAACAAGTCATAGAAAATCTGGAGCAACCAGGATCTAACTAGATAAAAATTAAATAGAAAAAGATTTAGAGAATGTGAGCCTATATATAATGATCAAAGCACAGTCAGAAAGAAGTAAGTTATATGGAGAAAAGCCTGTGAAAACAGAGAAAGTGAGATAATATTAATCAATCCTCAGTAGAGCTTATGAAGAAATGTCTCAGTCTGACACAATGCTATATCAAATTACCAGAGAGTGCAAGGTTTATAAAGAAGAGAAGTTTGCTTCTCTCTGAAGATGTAAAAGTCCAAGATCAGTAGAAATTCATAGACTTATGAAGCTAACATTAAAATATGAAAGAAAATTGAAATAAATCCTTGAACTTTACCAGACTTCCATGGATTAAAGCCGGACTTTGAAAACAACATAAAACCTACAAACTCATGGAAACTGAGCAACTATATTTAATGATCAGAAAAAAAAAAGAGAAAGAAATTAAAGACTTTATATAACTCAAAAAGAAAAAGAGAAAAGAAAAGAAAACACATCATATTCAACCTCATGAGGCACAATGAAATCAATGCTAAGTGGAATACTAATCCTAAGTGCATCCATAAGAAAGAAAAGAATTCTGATACCAGAAATTTAAAAGTACACTGGAAACTCTAGAAATATGAAATAAATACCCCCATGAGAAGCAGATGGCAAAAAATAATCAAATTCAAGGCTGAAATAATGCATTTAGAATCAAAGAGATCAATAAAAGAAACAACAAAACCAAGATCTGGTTCTTTGAAAAAAACAAAAACAAAAACAACAAGTAGTCCAACACTTAACCTAACTAAGTAAAGGAAGAGAGACAACTAAATTCACAAAATCAGAAAGGTAAAAGGAGACATAACAACAGACATGGGGGAAACTGCAGAGAAATCATTTGGTCTTACTTCATAAGCCTAAACTCAGTAAAATTGAAAGATCTAAACAAAATCGATGATTTTCTAAATAGAGAGCACTTACTAAAATTAAGTCAACATCAGGTAAACTATTTCATTGTCCTAAAACTCATGAACAGTAGAAGCAGACATTAAAATCTATCAACCAAAAAAAATACCAGGACTATAGCAGTTTAATACAGAATTCTACCAGACTTTCACAGAACTAAAACAGATGCTCCTCAAAACTCTTCCACTAAATACAAACAGAAATGTGGGAAGCGGGTGTAGCCATGGCTGCTGGCTGCGGTCATGTGAGCCAAGACGGCGTCCTGACTCACTGCCAAGCCGCATGATTCCCTGCCTATTTACCAAAAACCTGATTATGCACACCTGAATGATCATGCAGTGCACACCTGAATGATCATGTGCTGTCCGCCTGAAGCATAGCATCATACAGCATGATATTGAGTCACTGGCCTATCAACGTGTACCCTGTCTGGGTGCATGGCTCAGATACAGAGCGTGCTGAATGCTGATTGGAGGATGAAGAATGATGAGAGACTAGTGCAGAGGGTGGAAGGGGATAAATTGGGCGATCCCCCAGAACCAAGAGCAGAAGCTAAGGGATAATGGAGCAGAAGCTAGAAGCTAGGGAATAGGGAATAGAGCTGAAGCAGAAGCTAAGGGAGAATAGAGAGAAGCTGAGAAGCAGAAAGGGAGAAGCTGAACTGCTATAGATAGCTGGTGTGAGCTGTAGAGAGAATAAAGGAAGCTGCAGTGGGAAGCTTGTGAAAGCTGCTCCAACCCTGCCTTGGCGTATGTGTCTTCTTTGTCCCACCTCTGCAGGATGGAGGTGTGGGGCACATGGCACAGAAGAAAGATTGGAAATTAATTCTATGATGCCACAGTCACCCTGATACCTGAACCACACTAAAACACAAGAAAGAGAATTTCAGACCATCTCCTTTATAAGCATCAATAAAACAAACAAACAAACAAACAAACAAAAAACTCAATCACATATTTGCAAAACGGATCCAAGAATACATGAAAAGCATCAACCACCATAATCAAGTGGTCAAGATATTCTATATTGCTTGTGGTACTTGCAGTGGTGTTGTTTCCCTAATCTCTTTCTCAGCCTACTTAGTGTTTGTATAAAGATGGGTTATTGATTTTTTTTAGTTATTTTTGTATTTATCCACTTTGCTGAAGGTGTTTATCAGTTCATATATTTTTTAAATTATTTTCTTTATTTACATTTCAAATGCTATCCCAAAAGTTTCCTATACCCCTCCCCCCCACCTCTGCTCCCCTACCCACCCACTCCCACTACTTGGCCCAGGCCTTGCCTTGTGCTGGGTCATATAAAGTTTGCAAGACCAAGGGGCCCAATGATGGCCGATTAGGCCATCTTCTGCTACATATGCAGCTAGAGACACAAACTCAGGGGATACTGGTTAGTTCATATTGTTGTTCCACCTACAGGGTTGCAGCCCCCTTCAGGTCCTTGGGTACTTTCTCTAGCTCCTCCATTGGGGACCCTGTGTTCCATCCAATAGCTGGCTGTGAGCATCCACTTCTGTGTTTGCCAGGCTGTAGAAATTTACTGGGTGAATTCTTGGGGTCACTTATGTATACTACCATATCATTTATGAATAGTCATACATTGACTTTCTTTACAATTTGTATAAAATTAATCTCCTTTAGTTGTGTTTTTGCTCTATCTAGAATACAAAGTACTATGTTGAATATACTCATAGAGACACATGTACAAAGAGACAGACAGAGAGAAAATGAGAGAGAGAGAGAGAGAGAGAGAGAGAGAGAGAGAGAAGTTTCATGTCCCTGATTTCAGTGGAATTCCTTTAAGTGTCTCTCCATTTAATTCATTCTGGGTATTGGCATGCTGCACATTGCTTTGATTTTGTTTAGGTATTCACATTGTATCCCAGCATGGCATTGATATAGAAACAATTGGGTTGATCAATGGAATAGAATTGAAGACCCTGAAATAGTCCAATAAATCTTTGGATAGTTTATTTTTGACAAAGAAGCCAAAACTGTACAGTGGATTGGAAGAAAACTTTTCCTACAATTGTATGGAGTCTAACTGCATGTCTGAATGTAGAACCTCAACATAAAAATGGATACCTTAAATTTAATAGAATAGAACATGGGGAACAGCCTTATATGAATTGTAGAGGAGAAAACTTCCTGAATAGAACCCTAATGCTCTAAGATCAATTATTCACATATGTGACTTAATGAAACTGAAAAGTTCCTATAAGGCAAAAGATAAGGTCGATTGGCCAAAATAAGAGCCTACAGATTGAGATCTTCACTTACCCTACATTTGACAGAGGGTCAATATCCAAAATATACAAAGAACTCAAGAAGTTAGCCTCCAACAACCAAGTAACTGAAAAAAAATCAGTAAAGAGCTAAACAGCTTCTCAACAGGAATCTCAAATAACTGAGACATGTTCAACACCCTTAATAATTAGGGAAAGTCAAATCAAAACAACTCTGAGATTCCACCTAATACCCATCAGAATAGTTAAGATCAATAACTCAAGTGACAGCATGTGCTGGTGAGGATATAGAGGAATGAGACTACTCCTCTGTTGTTGAGATTCCAAACTTGTACAATTCTTGAAATCTATCTGGTGCTTTTTTTTTTTTTAAAGTGGACATAGTTCTACCTGAAGATTCAACTATACTGCCACTTGGCATATTCACAAGATTTGCTCCACCATAGCACAAGGACCTGTGCCATGTCCATAGCAGCTTTATTCTTAATAACAAGAAACTGGAAGCAGCCTAGATGTCCCTGATCCAAAAAGTGGATACAGAGATTATTGTCCATTTACACAATGGAATGCTGTTCTGATGGTAAAAACAAGGACATCATGAATTTAGCAGGAAAATGGATGGAATTAGAATATATCAAGGGGAATGAGGTAACCCAGACTATAAAAAGAACATGCATGGTATGTTCTCACTGATAAGGCAAATAACACAGAAGAGGCAAATACCTGTATAGATGCAGGACTCCCAGTGGATGAATAAGGAGAAGTAACAACAAAACTTTCAAACCAAGGCTTGTCCTATCTACAAGAAATGCAGAGACAAAGATGTAATAGAGACTGAAAGAATGGCCAATCAATAACTGGCCCAACTTGAGAAGCATCCTCTGGTGAATCATCAGTCCTTGAAACTATTAATGACATGATCTTTTTCTTGCAGACAGGAGCATAGCATAATTATCCTCTGAAAGGTCCCATCGAGCAGCTGAATTAAATAGATGCAGACACCCATAACTAAACATTGGTTAAAGGTCAGGAACTCTTATGGAAGAGTTGAGGGAAGGAATGGGACCAGAACTCAAATAGAGTCAACTAACCTGGACACTTGGCAGCTCTGAGAATCTGAGCCACCAAGTAAAGTGCATCTATGGACAAATGCCCCATGTAAATAAGGCTTCCTAGTCTGACTCAGAGGTAGAGAATTCCCCTAACCAGCAAATATTTGATAGTACAGGTCATAGAGAAACACAGGGAACCCACCCTCTTAAGGGAGATGGGAAGGGGTTCTGTGATAGGTGGACTGTGAGTGGGTACTGTTTGGGGGATGAAAATACATAAATTTTAAAAATAAGACCTGTAGATATAAGTCCTACATCCAATATCATCCCTTTTAAAAAAATTTTATATTAGATATTTTCCTCATTTAAATTTCAAATGCTATTGCAAAAGTTCCCTGTAACCCCCCTCGCCCTACTCCCCTACCCACCCACTCCCACTTCTTGGCCCTGGCATTCCCTATACTGGGACATATAAAGTTTGCAAGACCAAGAGGCCTCTCTTCCAATGATGGCTGACTAGGCCATCTTCTGCTACATATTCAGCTAGAGATAAGAGCTATGGAGGTACTGATTAGTTCATATTGTTGTTCCACCTATAGGGTTGCAGACCCCTTCAGCAACTTGGGTACTTGGTATAGCTCATCCATTGGGGGCCCTGTGATCCATCCTATAGATGACTATGAGCATCCATCCTGTGTTTTCCAGGCACTGGCATAGCCTCATAAGAGACAGCTATATCAGGGTCCTTTCAGCAAAATCTTCTTGACATATGCAATAGTATCTGCGTTTGGTGGCCGATTATGCTTGAAGCAGTCACACACATTTTAGGAATGAGTCAGTGATGTTTTTTTATACCAATACCTATTTAATATTATACTATATTCTAGCTGGAAAAGGTAGGAAATTAAAGTTGAACAAATAAGGAAAGAACAAATCAAGCTATCCCTATTTGCAGATGATATTTCAGTATATAATAGTGCAAAACCTCAACTAAATACCTTCTAGAAGTGACTGACAAAATTCATCACTGTAATTTTTACCTTTACAAAAACTATCTGAAATGTAATTAAACACATAAACCTGAAACCAGAAACACAGAAACAGTTAGAATAAATGATACACTATTCTCTATATCATATCTATATCTATGATAATATCTATATCATCTATATTTACATCATTTATATCTTATTCTACATCAATATTAATACAGGGAATGGTAGATAGATATGAGTACATAGAAATGTATCCATAAGTTATACATATGGATGATATAGATATGTAGATATATAGAGAGGTAGATATAAATATAGAAATATGTGTGTGATTGTGCATATATATATGTGTGTATGTTTGTATGTTTATATACATTATTAAATTCATAGTTGTCAATTGTTGACCTTAGTTCTTGAAAAGGGTATCCTATTCAAGAAATATATTCATATGTAATATATGTATATATGTAAGTACATATTTAGATATATATTATATGTATATGTATAAACATATATAAATACACACTTACCTATCTAAGAAGCTCTCTATATACAAATGTAAAGATATATATATATATATATATATATATATATATATATATAGAGAGAGAGAGAGAGAGAGAGAGAGAGATTTTTCTGTCATCTATTAACTATCTACTAAAATTACCCTCTAAATAGAACTCCCTTTTTCATAAGAATTAAGGCCAACAATTGACATGTTGGAATGTATAAAACTAAATGGCTTCAACATAGTTAAACAAAATCCAAACAAAGAGGAAATTCTATAGAATAGGAGGTGATCTTTGTCAGCTCTGTGTTTGACAGAGGATTAAATGTCTATAATACATAATAAAATCATAAATGAAATGAAAAAATAGCCCTAGAATCTCCAAAGATTTTGAGAAGTCATATTGCTTCAGTCATGAAAGCAAATATAACCAAAGCAATTGATAGAAAATGCTGCAGGTCAATGGGAAACTACATTCAGGTTCGCAAGATTTAAAACTAGCACAGCAACTATGGAAATCAATGTGGAGAATTCTACAAAAGTAACACATAACCCAAATGTGTACCACTCATTGGTGTATGAACAAAGGACTCAGTATCCTACTCCATAGATACTTGCTACGCCATGTCAATCACTGCTGTATTCACAAAAAATACATAATACAAATGCCCTAAATATCCTTTTACTGCTTGATTGTAATCCAAAGTGGCAAACAGAGACTAAGTACTAAATAAATTGTCATTTGTAATAAGTAAATGAGGGCCTTTCCCTTTCCATCATATATTTTTGTTGTCCTGGAATTTGAAAAAAAGAGAGTGAGAATTCAATGGTGGACAATATGAAGAATACACTGTGAACATCAACATTTTGACCAGAAGAGGATTTGTAATCTTAAACCTTCAAAACCTTCCCCACACATTGGGTCCACTTAAAATTTTGCCCTGGACCAGAAGCTATGTTCCTTGTAATACAAGTTATTTTATACATAACACACACACACACACACACACAAACACATACTCAGGAAACCTGTTGTTTCCTCTGCTTAACACATATACTCTTCACACTGAAGTCTTGTAATTTCTCAAAAGCAATCCAATGTATTTTTTGTAACATGTTTCTGTTGGTATTATCAATCAGGAATGGGAAGATATGAATGAAATCAGTCCAGCATAAAATGAACACTAATTATACCAAGGCAATATTAATAGACAGTTGTCATGTGTTTATTGATAATTTTGTGACAAAGAAGCCATTAAAGATTGGAAATTACTGTATTAAAAAGACGAAGAACACAATAATCTTCACAAAGAATATATCTCACAAATGCCAATAATCTCCCATACTAAAATATAAACATTATGCAACATGTTTGTGTTAGGGTAAGTATTAATATTATTCTGGTTTAAATCCTTACATTTCAGAATACTGTCTCTTTAATGGGTTCAAAATGAATTCTGTGCAACTATTAATAATGTCAGGTAAATGCTTGGTGAAAGTATTTTTCAGATTTTATTTTTAAAATAATTATTTAATATGAATATAAGTTGAATTTGTGGTAAAGTGTTTCCAAATACTTTCAAATATAGGGCTTCTTTATGGTAATTCTTTGGTAATATGGTTTTAAGATGGATTTAAGTGCTCCAAACTTCGAGGTTGTGTTAAAAAAAATTGCAATGTCCTTTATATTTGTAATGTTTCTCTCCAATATGCATTGTGTTGTGTTTGAAGGCATGATTTCCATGTCAATTATTTTCCACATGCTTTACAATAGTAAGGTTTGTCTCTAATATGAATTCTGAGATGACCTTCAAAGTTTTAGGACAGGGAAAATTATTTCCCTCATTTACTACACTTACAAGGTTGTTTCCAATATGGCTCCTTTAATGAACTTGGAAAATAGAGGACCAGGTAAAAGATTTGCAATACATTTCACATTTATAAGGTTTATCCCTTGTAGATTCTGTAGTGAATATGAAGAGTTGGGTAATTAGTAAATGATATGCAACATTCATTACATTTGTATGGTTTCTCTCCAGTATGGATTCTGTGGTGAGCTTTATGATCTGAGTGTTATGTAAAGGATTTGTCATATTCATTAAATTTATGAGGTTTGTCCCCTGTATCGATTCTTTGGTGAACTTTAAACTCTGAGTTCTGAATAAAAGATGTGTCACACTCTTTACATTTGTGAGGTTTCTCTCCAATGTGGATTCTGCAGTGAACTTTAAGTTTTGAGGATTGTGTAAAAGATTTGCCACATTTATTGCATTTGTAAGGTTTCTCTCCTGTATGAATTCTTTGGTGAACTTTGAGCTCTGTGTTCCGTGTAAAAGATTTGCCACATTCATTACATTTGTAGGGCTTCTCTCCTGTGTGGATTCTGTAGTGAATCTGAAGTTTTGAATTCTGTGTAAAAGATTTGCCACATTTATTGCATTTGTAAGGTTTCTCTCCTGTATGGATTCTGTAGTGAACTTTAAGCTCTGAGTTCTGTGTAAAAGATTTCCCACATCTGTTACATTTATAAGGTTTCTCTCCTGTATGGCTTCTGTAGTGAACTTTAAGCTCTGTGTTACGTTTAAAAGATTTGCTACATTCCTTACATTTGTAAGGCTTTTCTCCTGTATGGATTCTGTAGTGAGTTCGAAGATGTGAAGATTGGGTAAAAGATTTCCCACACTCATTACATTTGTAAGGTTTCTCTCCTGTATGGATTCTGTAGTGAACTTGAAGTTTTGAGTTCTGTGTGAAAGATTTGCCACATTCCTTACATTTGTAAGGATTCTCTCCTGTATGGATTCTGTAGTGAACTTGAAGTTTTGAGGATCGGGTAAAAGATTTGCCACATTCATTACATTTGTAAGGCTTCTCTCCTGTATGTTTTCTATGGTGAACTTTAAGCTCTGTGCTACGTGTAAAAGATTTCCCACATTCATTACATTTGTAAGGTTTCTCTCCTGTATGGACTCTGTAGTGAAGTAGAAGTATTGAGGATCTGGTAAAAGATTTGCCACATTCATTACATTTGTAAGGCTTCTCTCCTGTATGGATTCTGTAGTGAACTTTAAGGTCTGTATTTCGTGTAAAAGATTTGCCACATTCATTACATATGTAAGGCTTCTCTCCTGTATGGATTCTGTAGTGAACTTGAAGATTTGAGTATTGTGTAAAAAATTTCCCACATTCATTACATTTATAAGGCTTCTCTCCTTTATGCATTCTGTAGTGAACTTGAAGTTTTGAAGATCTGGTAAAATATTTGCCACATTCATTACATTTGTAAGACTTCTCTCCTATATGGATTCTGTAGTGAACTTGAAGATTTGTGGTCTGTGTAAAAGACTTTCCACACTTATTTGATCTATGTAGTCTTTCTCCAGTACAGATTTCATGGCAAACTTTAAGACTTGAGGAACCTGTAAAGAATTTTCACAATCATTATATTTGTAAGGTATCTCTTGGGTTCTATAGTAAGTTTGAAGATTTGAAGACTGGATAAATGATTTCTCATATTTATTACATGTATATGCTTTCTGTTTTCTCTGGAAGTTTAATGATTCATGTGAGGCATCCCTGTTATGTATCACACATGTATCTCTTGGAATCTCCATTAATCCATGTTCCAGTATAACATCTATGAATTAAACATTCACTTAAAATGCCATTCTTCTTTTCATTTATATCAAGTTTCTGTATGGTTTGCTGTTGCAAAGAAGGCTGGGAGCAGTGAACAGAGATAGCCATTTCTTTATGTTTACTATAATGATATTCTGGAAAATAGCTGTTTATCTGATTTTCAGTTGTACTTGTTTTTCAAATAGCATCAACCAATAAGACATTACCTTGTTATGATATCTTTCCATATTGACTGCTTTGGTAATATATTAATAAAGGATTCTTAACATAACCTATATTAATAACATTTAATGTGCTTGAGTTCTTACAGTTATCTCCTACATTATATCTTCCATGTTTCATTGCATCTGTAAACTCATTCTTATGGTGATCTATATCATTGAACTTGTTTTTGAGTAGATTTTGAGGGAACTGCCATAAATTTTAAGAAAAATATCCTTCACGTTGATGACACTCAGTTTCTTTTTCTCTGCTCCATATTCTCATTTTTTCATAAAGCATTGAAGTAGTACTGTTTAATCTCATATTATATGATATATCCATCAGGAAACTCACATCATTCACCCAAATGTCACTTTGTAATGTTTGTATATTTCTATGTAGAATTGAGTTGTGCTTCAAAACTTGTGAATTTTTTTCTAGAGAATCCTCCAGTTCTGAAAATGAGAGTGACCTAGACTGAGTTCTTTCAGGGGAAGTTAGGGCTTCATGATCATTTTCAGAAATAATGCTGAAGGGGGCTGCAACCCTGTATGTGGAACAACAATATGAGCTAACCAGTAACCCCTGAGCTCGTGTCTTTAGCTGCATATGTAGCAGAAGATGGCCCAATCGGCCATCATTGGGAAGATAGGGCCCCTTGGTCTTGCAAACTTTATATGACCCAGCACAGGGGAAGGCCAGGGCCAAGAAGTGGGAGTGGGTGGGTAGGGGAGCAGGGTCAGGGGTAGGGTATAGGGAACTTTCAGGATAGCATTTGAAATGTAAATAAAGAAAATAATAAAAAAAGAAAAAAAGAAATAAAACTGATGTACTTTATAAATTGATCATTTACATAATCATATATTTTATACTCTGTACTATCACCTCTACATTCCCAGAACTTATTTCGATATAGATCTGAAAGGCTACTATATCCAAATGTTCATGTTATTTTGTTCTGGAAGTAATCCTGTGTACATGCTTTGGGGGATACCTTCTTGGTGTAATCATATTACAAAGCTGAAAGTAATGAAAACAAATCATTATATGATATTTTGGAGTTAAGTGAAAACTATACATATTCATAATGCATGAAATAACACCAATCTGAGGATCATAGAAAAAAACAGAACAGAACTGCAGCTATTTTCTTACAAAAAAATAATTTTATAAACATAATGGATATTAGAACATATTTCATGAAATATGCCATATATTTTATAATATGAATATCATCATTAATTATTCATTATAATATTATAACTTGAAACAAAATTGGTGGAACTATCACCCATTAATTAATGTAATATCTTCCCTCTGTGAAAATGAACCATCAATTTAGAAATAAATCATCTTTCCAATGACAAAATGACAAAAATGAAGAACTTCAGTACTTCTTTTAGGACTGAATGCTAATGAAACATTAAACAATGGATTTAAAATCAGAGGGAAAATTTATAAAAAAAAAAAATAGGAAAGATAAATGTTAAAATCGTAAGCTCCTACATCCCATGAAGACATTTTCTCAAAGACTTTCATAGCAGCTTTACTTGTAAAAGAAACAAACTATAAACAACCTAGATAGAAACCTCATCTGAAGAATGGATAAAGAAAATGTGCTACATCTACACTGTTCTGGATAGCCTTGGGGCTAATTATATTTGATATTATTTCCATTCTTCTATGAGGGGCTGCAAACAAGGAATGAGTCAGCACTCAGGTGATTTCCTGTAAACTGACTTCCAACCTTAATTTTTAAAATAAAGGAGAGCTGATTATTGGTCAGATAAAGGAAAGGTGGAGTGGAAGGTTAGGAGAGAGAAGAAGGAGAAAATGGAAGAGGGAGAGGATATAGAGGAGGATAAAGAAGAAGAGAAGTGGAAGAGAATCGCATGTCCTGAAGAATTCGCAAGTTATAAGGTGTCTTACAGATGTGGAAGATGGTAGTGTAGCAGTAGATCTGCCCAATCTAGGAGCACAGCATGTATTCATGTTAATTGAGTTGTGTTTTCAATGCTGGGGCATATTTGGGTTGATGAATTACTTGAATATTACACAATGGAATTTTGTTCAGGTATGAAAAACAAAGACCTCATGAATTTTGAAGGCAAATGGATGTAACTTGAGAATATCATACTGTTTGAGCACCCAATCCATATGCATGGTATATACTCACTTACAAATATAAAAACATGTACCATATTACACTCCTATGATCAAAAGACCCTTCAAATGAATGAATGCCCAACTAAGGAAGCCTGAATTTTACTTAGAAGGGAGAATAAAATTGCCACAATAGGCAGATGGAGAAAGGGAACTGTGACAGTTGGTGGGTTAGGGAGGGGAATGTGGGTTTCAGGATCAGGTGTAAAGAAGGACATGGCAGAAGGATTGATGATTATGAAAATAAATGGAAATGTGCAATTGATGGTGGTCAGTAGTGGGGTGAAATTTCCCAGATGATATGGATACCAGGGATAAGAGAGGAATCAAAGAATCAATGGAGTGACCTTAGCTGTGACTGACTCTACAGGAGATATGGAACATCAAGAGGCCTCCTCCTGTATTCAGGCATGAATGCAAATAGAGTGTTAGAAAGACTAACCCAACCCAAATCTATTCAAGTCAAAATTTATCCTGCCTACAATAAATGTAGGCATTGAGGATGCAGCAGAAACTAAGGGAATATCCACCTAATAACTGGATGAAATTGAGACTCTTCCCATGTGCAAGCCCAATCCATGGGATTATTAATGTTACTCTGTTATGCTTGCAGACAGGAGCATGTTGTACTCTGAGAGGCTTCACTTAGCAGCTGACTCAGACAGATACAGATACCCACAAACAAACAGTCAATGATTCTTGGGAGTCTTATGAAGAATAGGTAGCATTGTGGGTCCCAAAAGGGATAGGAAACCTATAGGAAGAGCAACAGTTTCAAATAACTTGGTCTTTAAGAATCCAAACCACCAACCAACGATCATGCATGGACTAGACCTAGGCATATATGTAGTAAGTGTACATTGACATTTATGTGGGTCCTGAACAATTGGAATGTGGGCTATCACAAGAGCTGTTATGTGTATCTGGGATGTGTTTAGATATCGGAGTTGCCTTGTTAGGCCTAGTCGGAGAGGGAACACCTAGTCAGTCAGGGAATTGAAGTGCAAGATTGGGGATTTTACCCAGGGAATCCCCAACTCTTCAAAGCAGAAGTGGATAGAGGATGGGGGATGTATTGTAGGAGCGGGTTACTGAGAGTGAGGCAGTTAAAGTTAATAGTTATATATATCCATATATAAAGTTAATTAGTAAATTCAAGTTAATTAATAATAGGATATATTCAAAACTTTTTTAAAAAAAAATTCAAGGAAAAATGTGAAGTGCAAAAAAATATCCTAACCCCAAATATCCAGGAAATTTAGGACACAATGAGAAGACCAAACCTAATTATAATACGTGTAGATGGGAAAGAAGATTTCCAAATTAAAGGACCAAAAAATATCTTCAACAAAATTATAGAAGGAAACTTCCCCAACCTAAAGAAAGAGATGCCTATGAACATACAAGAAGCCTACAGAACTCCAAATAGTTTGGACCAAAAAGAAAATTCCTCACATATTCATTAAAACACCAAATGCACAAAACAAGGAAAGAATATTAAAAGTAGAAAGGGAAAAAGGTCAAGTAACATATAATGGTAGACCTATAAGAATTTCACCTGACCTCTCCCCAGAGACTATGAAAGTCAGAAGATCCTGGACAGATGACATACAAACCCTAAGAGAAAATAAATGCCAGCCCAGGCTACTATACCCAGCACAATCTCAATCACCATAGATGAAAAAACCAAGGTATTCCATGACAAAACCAAATTTAAACAATATATCTCCACAAATCCAGTCCTTCAAATGATATTATGGGGAAAATGCCAACAAAAGGAGGGAAACTACACTATAGAAAAAGAGAGAAAGTAATCTTTTAACAAACTTAAAAGAAGATAGCCACATGAACAGAATTCCAACTCTAAAGACAAAAATAACAGAAAGCAATAATTACTTTTCCTTAATATCTCGTAATATCAATTAACTCAATTCCCAAATAAAAAGACATAACAGACTGGTTATGTAAACAGGACCCAACATTTTGCTGCATATAATAAACCCACCTCAGGGACAATGACAGACACTACCTGAGAGTGAAAGGTTAGAAAGCAATTCTCCAAGCACATGGAAGGTCCCAGGAAACAAGCTTGTATAGCCATACATATCAAATAAAAATGGTTTTCAACATAAAGTTATCAAAAAGATAAAAAGGGCTGGGCATTATGGCACACACATTTAATCCCAGCACCCGGGAGGCAGAGGCAGGCGGATTTCTGAGTACAAGGCCAGCCTGGTATACAGAGTGAGTTCCAGGACAGCCAGGGCTACACAGAGAAAACCTGTCTCGAAAATCCAAAAAAAAAAAAAAAAAAAAAAAGGTAACTTCATATTCATCAAAGGTAAATATGCAGCAAACCTGCACCATCATCAAATTATCAAATTAAATTGAGAGAAACTTGAAGCAATCCCACTAAAATCAGGAACTAGATAAGGATGCCCTCTTTCTCCCTATCTATTCAATATAGTTTTTGAAGTTCTAGGTATAGCAATTAGAAAACAAAAGGATGTCAAAGAGTTACAAAGGAAAGGAAGAACTCATACTATCACTATTTATACTTAAGTGACCCCAAAAATTCCACTAGAGAAATCCTAAATCTGATAAGCACAGCAAAGTAGCCAGATATAAAGTAAACTCAAACAAATCAGTGGCCTTCATCTACACAAAGAGTAAACAGGCTGAGAAAGAAATTAGGGGAAAAAAATCCTTCACTATAGTCACAAATAATATAAAATACCTTGGTGTGACTCTAACTAAGGAAGTGAAAGATCTGTATGATAAGAACTTCTAGTCTCTGAAGAAAGAAATAGAAGATCTCAGAAGATGGAAAGATCTCCCATGCTCATGGATTGACAGGATTAATATTGTAAAAATGACAATGTTGCTGAAAGGAATTGACAGATTAAATGCAATACCCATATAAATAACAATTTAATTATTCACAGAATTAGAGCAATTTGCAAATTTGTGTGGAATAACAAAAAAACCTAGGATAGCGAAAACTACACTCAGCAATAGAAAGCATGTGAAATGTAAATAAAGAAAATAATAAAATAAAATAAAAGAGTAAATAAAAAAAAAAAACCTTCTGATAGAATCACAGTCCCTAACCTCAGGCTGTACTGCAGAGCAATTGTGATAAAAACTGAATGTCATTGATATAGTTAGAGGCAGGTAGATGAACAGAATAGAATTGAAGTCCCGGAAATTAACACACACATCTATGGTTACTTGATCATTAACAAAGGAGCTAAAACTATCCAGTGGAAAAAAGACAGCATTTTCAACAAATGGTGCTGGCTCAACTGGCAGTCAGCATATAGAAGAAAGAAAATTGATCCATTTTTATCTCCTTGTACAAAGGTCAAGTCCAAGGGTATCAAGGAACTCCACATAAAACCAGAGACAGTGAAACTTATAGAAGAGAAAATGGGAAGAGCCTCGAACACATGGTCATAGGCAAAATTTTCCTTAACAGAACACTAATGGCTTGTGCTGTTAGATCAAGAATTGACAAATGGGACCTCATAAAATTGCGAAGCTTGTATAAGGCAAAGGACCCTGTTAATAGGAAAAAACAGTAAGCAACAGTGGGAAAAGACCTTTACAAATCCTAAATCTGATAGAGGGCTAATATCCAATATATACGAAGAACTCAATACTATAAATAAAGAAAATATCGAATGAAAAAAAAAAAAAAACAAGGGGGGAGTTCCTAAAAAGAAAACATAATGAATAAACACTTTAATGTATTAGAAGTAAAACAGGAACAATGAAGAATACATAACCTGACAGTCTTGGAAACAGAAAATCTAGAAAAGTGACAAGGAGTTCTTGACATAAATACCATCAGCACAACATAAGAGATGGAAGAGAACATCTCAGGCTTAGAAAATACTACAGAGGTTCAATCCTTTATCATCAAGGCAAGAGTATGGCAGCATCTAGAGATGGGACATAGAATAGAGGAGGTAAATCACTATAGATAGCAATAACTTATTACAGTCCAATTTTTAAAGTTATGTTTATATACTGTCTTTATACATGGGGCATACATGTGATGAGAGTATACTCTGTAAAAATCCTTTTCCACCTTGTGTCTTCTGGAGATTGAACAATGGTAATAAATCTGGAATACAATTAGCTCTAACTTCTGTGTCATTCCTTTCTTCACATTAATCCGGGTTAGAAATCCCATATAGGCTCAGTCCTCTGTGCACCTTCCCTTCCAGAGGAAAGCTTAGCTCCAGGGAGTGATCAGACGTGGGACTCAGGAAAGTTCACTATTTCCTCTCTGGTGACTCCCTAAGGTGGGTCCACTCAGGAGCACACAGGCTTCAGAAGCAGCAGAGCAGCTGGAACAGACTCCTATGGTCCTATATCTGCACCCAGGACAGGGAAGTGATACTCAGTCCTCTGTGAACCTTCCCTGCCAGAGGAGAGCTTGACTCCAGAGAGTACTCTGACCCTGGGACTAAGGAGAGATCTCCATTTTCTCTCCTGTGACTCAATAAGACAGGTCTACTCAGGAACACACAGACCTCAGATGCAGCAGGGCAGCTGGAAAGGTTCCTATGGGCCTACATCTACACCGAGGAAGGAAGTGGGGCTGTTCAACAGCCTGCTGTGCACTGGTCTTGACAGGAGAGAGCTGATCTCCCAGGAGTGCTGCCACAGGCTGACAGACACACAGGAGGAACATGCTCCAGCCAGAGAAAGCAAGAACATCTTATACTAGAGATTACCAGATGGCAAAATGCAAACTCAAGAATCTTAGCAACAGAAACCAAGATTATTTGGCATGATGAGAACCCAATACTCCCACCACAGCGAGTCCTGGATACCCCAACATGCCAGAAAAGCAAGATTCAGATTTAAAATCATATTTCATGATATTGGTAGAGGATTTTAAGAAGGACATTAATAATGCAGGAAACATAGGTAAAAAGGTAGAAGTCCTAAAAGAGGAAACACAAAATTCCGTTAAAGAATTTGAGAAAAACATAACCAAACAAGTTCAGGATTGAACAAAACCATCCAGGATCTAAAAATGGAAATAGAAACAATAAAGAAATAACAAAGGGAGACATTTCTGTAGATAGAAAACCTACAAGAGAAATCAGGAGCCATAGATGCTCGCATCACTAGAAGGATACAAGAGACAGAAGAGAGTATGTCAGGTGCAGAAGATTCCATAGAAAACATGGACACTTTCCATCTCCTGAGATCTTCTTCAATTTCTTTCTTCAGAGACTTGAAGTTCTTATCATATAGATCTTTCACTTCCTTAGTTAGTGTCACTAACTAAGACACTGAAATTTATAGAGGAGAAAGTGGGGGAAAGACTTGAAGATATGGGCACAAGGGAAAACTTCCTAAATAGAACAGCAATGGCTTATGCTGTAAAATCAAGAATTGACAAATGGGACCTCATAAAATTGCAAAGATTCTGGAAGGCAAAAAACACTGTCAACAAGACAAAAAGGCCACGAACAGATTGGGAAAAGATTTTTATCAATCCTAAATCTGATAGGGACAAATATCCAATATATAAAAAGAGCTCAAGAAGCTGGACTCCAGAAATTCAAAGAACCCCATTAAAAATGGGGTACAGAGCTAAACAAAGATTTCTCAAGTGAGGTATACCAAATGGCTGAAAAACACTTGAAAAAAATGTTCAACATCCTTAATCATCAGGGACATGCAAATCAAAACAACCTTGAGAATCCATCTTACACTAGTCATAATGGCCAAGGTCAAAAATTCAGGTGACAGCAGATGCTGGCAAGGATGTGGAGAAAGAGGAACACTCCTCCATTGCAGGTGGGATTGCAAACTTGTACAACCACTCTGGAAATCAATCTGGCGGTTGCTCAGAAAATTGGACACAGTACTACTGGAACTGTACTACAGCAATACCTCTCCTGGGCATATACCCAGAAGATGTTCCAACTGGTAATAAAGACACATGCTCCACTATGTTCATAGCAGCCTTATTTATAATAGCCAGAAGCTGGAAAGAACCCAGATGTCCCTCAACAGAGGAATGGATATAGAAATTGTGGTACATTTACACAATGGAATACTACTCAGCTATTAAAAACAATGAATTTATGAAATTCTTGGGCAAATGGATGTGTCTGGAGGATATCATCCTTAGTGAGGTAACCCAATCGCAAAAGAAGTCACTAGATATGCACTCACTGATAAGTGGATATTAGTTCAGAAACATAGAATACCCAAGATACAATTTACAAAACACAAAAAAACCAAGAAAAAGGAAGATCAACGTGTGGATACTTCATTCCTCCTTAGAATAGGGAACAAAATACCCATGAAAGGAGTTACAGAGACAAAGTTTGGAGCTAAGAGGAAAGGTAGTTCAGAGACTACCCCACCCGGGGATCCATCCCATCATCAGCCACCAAACCCAGACATGATTGCACATGCCAGCAAGATTTTCTGAAGGGACCCTGATATAGTGGCCTCTTGTGAGGCTATGCCAATGCCTGGCAAACACAGAAGTGGATGCTCACAGTCAGCTATTGAATGGAACACAGAGCCCCCAATGGAGGAGCTAGAGAATGTACCCAAGGAGCTGAAGAGTCTATAGCCCTATAGGTGGAACAACAATATGAACTAACCAGTACCCCCAGAGCTCATGTCTCTAGCTTCATATGTAGCATAAGATGGCCTAGTCAGCCATCATTGGGAAGAGTGGCCCCTTGTTCTTGCAACCTTTATATGCCCCAGTACAGGGGAATTCCAGGGTCAAGAAGTGGGAGTGGGTGGGTAGGGGAGCAGGCCAGGGGGAAGGTATAGGGAACTTTCAGGGTAGCATTTGAAATGTAAATAAAGAAAATATCTAATAATAAAAAAAAGAAACCATGGACACAACAACCAAAGAAAATACAAAATGCAATAACATCCTAACTGCAAACATCCAAGAACTCCAGGACACAATGAGAAGACCAAAGCTAAGGATAATAGGTTCATAGAGGAGAATGAAGATGTTCAATTTTAAGGGACAGTAAATATTTTCAACAAAATTATAGAAGAAAGATATCCTAACCCAAAGAAAGAGATACCCATGAACATACAAGGAGCATGCAGAACTCCAAATAGATTGGACCAAAAAACAAATTCCTTTCCAACTAAATTGACTTTCCAACTAAAGTTATCAAAAAAGACAAGGAGGGACACTTCATAGCCATCAAAGTTAAAAATCTACCAAGATGAATTCTCAGTTCTGAACATCTGTGCTCCAAAGGCAAGGGCATCCACATTCATTAAGGAAACTTGAATAAAGCTCAAAAACCATATTGCACCACACACAATAATACTTCAACACCCCATACTCATCAATGGACAGATCCTGGAAACAGAAACTAAACAGAGACACATTAAAACTAACAGAAGTTATGAAACAAATGGATTTAACAGATATCTATAGAAAAATTTTATCCTAAAACAAAAGGATATACCTTCTTCTCAACACCTCATAGTACCTTCTACAAAATCGACCACATAATCAATCACAAATCAGGCCTCAACAGGTACTAAAATATTGAAATAATTCCATGTGTCCTATCAGATCACCATGGACTAAGGCTGGTCTCCAATTACAACATAAATAATAGAAATCCCACATACACACGGAAAGTGAACAACACTCTATTTAATGATAACTTGTTTAAGGAAGAAATAAAGAAATTTAAGACTTTTTCGTGTTTCATGAAAATGAAGCCACAATATACCCAAACTTTTGGGACACAATCAATGAAAGCAGTCCTAAGAAGAAAACTCATAGCTCTGAGTACTTCCAAAAGAAACGATATAGCATACACTTGCAGTTTGACAACACACCTAAAAGCTCTAGAACAAAAGGAAGCAAATTTAACCAAGAGGAGAAGACTTCAGGAAATAATCAAGCTCCAGGCTAAAACCAACAAATTGGAAACAAAAAGAACTATACAAAGAATAAATCAAACCAGGAACTGTTTTTTTTTTCTTTTTTTGTTTTTTGTTTTTTTGTTTGTTTGTTTTTGAAAAACAACAATACAGGTAAACCATTTAGTTGACAAAATAGAGGGCACAGGGAGAGCATCCTAATTAACAAAATCAGAAATGAAAAAGAGACATAACAAAAGAACCTGAGGAAATCCAAAAAATAATCAGATTCTACTTCAAAAGCATATACTCAAAAGAACTGGAAAACCTGAATGAAATGAACAATTTTCTAGACAGATACCAGGTACCAAAGTCAAATCAGGATCAGATTAATGATTGAAATGGTTCCATATCCCCTAAACAATTAGAAAAAGTCATTAATAGTCTCCCAACCAAAAATACCCAGGACCAGATGGGTTTGGTGCAGAGATCTATCAGACCTTCAAGAAGACCTAATTCCAATACTCCTCAAATTATTTCACAAAATAGAAACAGACGATACTCTACCCAATTCATTCTATGAAACCACAATTACTCTGATACCTAAACCANACAAAGACCCAACAAAGAAAGAGAACTTCAGACCAGTTTCCCTTATGAATATTGGTGCAAAAATACTCCTTAAAATTCTCACAAACCAAATCAAGCACACATCAAAATGATCATCCATCATGATCAAGTAGGCTTCATCCCAGAGATACAAGGATGATTCAATATATGGAAATCCATCAATGTAATCCGCTATATAAACAAACCCAGTGATAAAAAAACACATGGTCATCTCACTAGATGATAAGAAAGCATTTGACAAAATCCCATACTCCTTCATAAAAACCATATATAGCAAACCAGTAGCCAACATGAAACTACATGGAGAGAAACTTGAAGCAATCTCACTAAAATCAGGGACTAGACAAGGCTTCCCACTCTCTCCCTACCTATTTAATATAGTACTTCATGTACTAGCCAGAGCAATTAGACAAGAAAAGATCAATGTAATACGAATTGAAAATAAAGAAGTCAAAATATCACTACTTGCAGGTGATATGATAGTCTACATAAGTGACCCTAAAAATTCCACAAGTGAACTCTTAAAACTGATAAACAACTTCAGTGAAGTAGCTGGATATAAAATTAATTCAAACAAATAATTCACCTTTCTCTATACAATGGATAAATAGGCTGAGAAAGTAATTAGGGAAATAACACCCTTCACAATAGTCACAAATAATATAAAATACCTTGGTGTGACTCTAACTAAGCAAGTCAAAGATCTATATAATAACTTTACCTCTCTGAGGAAAGAAATCGAAGAAGTTCTCAGAAGATGGAAAGATGCCCTATACTCATGGATTGGCAGTACTAATATAATAAAAATGTCAATTTTGCCGAAAACAATCTACAGATTCCATGTAATCCCTACCAAAATTCCAACTCACTTCTTCACAGAGTTAGAAAAGGCAATTTGCAAATTCATCTGGAATAACAAAAAACCTAGGATATCAAATACTAATCTCAACTATAAAAGAACCTCTGGTGGAATCACCATCCCTGACCTCAAGACTACAGAGTAATTGTGATGAAAACTGCATGATACTTTTACAGTGACAGAGAGGTAGATAGATGGAATAGAATTAAAGAACTAGAAATGAACCCACACACCTATGGTCACTTGATCTTTGACAAAGGAGCTAAAACCATCCAGTGGAGAAAAGACAGCATTTTCAAATAATGGTGTTGGCTCAAGTGGCAGTTAGCATGTAGAAGAATGCAAATCAATGCATTCTTATCTCCTTGTACAAAGCTCAAGTCCAAGTGGTTCAAGGAACACCACATAAAACCAGAGAAACTGAAACTTATAGAGGAGAAAGTGTAGCAGAGCCTCAAATATATGTGCACAGGGGAAAATTTCCTGAACAGAACACCAATGGCATGTGCTGTAAAATCAAGAACAAATGGTACCCCATAGAACTGCAAACCATCTGTAAGGGAAAGCCACTGTCAATAAGAAAAAACGGAAACCAACAGATTGGGAAAAGATCTTTACCAAAACTAAATCCTATGAAGGGCTAATATCCAATAAATACAAAGAACTCAAGAAGTTAGACTCCAGAAAACCAAATAAACCTTTTAAAACTGGGATACAGAGCTCAAAAAATAATTCTCAACTGAGGAATATGTAATGGCTGAGAAGCACCTAAAAAATGTTCAGTGTCCTTTGTCATCAGGGAAGTACACATCAAATAACCCTGAGATCCCACCTCACACCAGTCTGAGTGGCTACGATCAAAATTACAGGTGACAGCAGATGTTGGCGAAGATTTGGAGGAAGAGGAACATTCATCCATTCCTGGTGGGATTGCAAGCTGGTAAAACCACTCTGGAAATCAGTTTGGCTGTTCCTCAGAAAACTGAACATAGCAATACTACTCCTGAGGGACTTAACCTAATCACAAAAGAATACACATGATATGCACTCACTGATAAGTGGATGTTAGTTCATAAGCTCAGAATACTCAGGATAAAATTTGCAAAAAACATGAAAGTCAAAAGAAGAAAGAAAAAAGTATGGATAATTTGATCATTCTTAGATGGGGGAACAAAATACCAATGAAGGGAGTCACAGAGACAAAGTATAAAGCAGAGATTGAAGGAATGACCATGCAGG
Organism: Mus pahari; assembly: GCF_900095145.1. Lineage (NCBI taxonomy): Eukaryota > Metazoa > Chordata > Mammalia > Rodentia > Muridae > Mus > Mus pahari. Next base: position 24,549 of record NW_018392134.1, on the reverse strand, counting down.
GACTGCCCCACCTGGGGATCCATCCTATAGACAACCACCAAATCCATATACTATTATAGATGCTAACAAGAGCTTGCTGGCAGGAACCTGATATAGGTTTCTCCTAAGAGACTCTGCCATTGACTGGCAAATATAGAAGTGGATGCTCACAGCCATCTACTGGACAGAGCACAGGGTCTCCAATGAAGGTACTAGAGAAAGTACCCAGGGAGCTGAAGCACTTTGTAGTCCCATAGGAGGAATTACAATATGAACTAACCAATATCTCCATGGGACTAAACCACCAACCAAAGAAAACACATGGTGGGTCTCATGGTTCCAGTTGCACATGTAGCAGAGTCTCCACTGTGACTAAACCACCAACCAAAGAAAACACATGGTGGGACTCATGGCTCCAGTTACACATGTAACAGAGCATGGCCTAGACGGTCTTCAATGGGAGGAGAGGCTTTTGGTCCCGTGAATGTTATATACCCCAGTATATGGGACTGCCAGGGCCAAGAAGTGGAAGTGGGTGAGTTGGTGATCAGGGGTGGTGGGAACAGATAAGTGACTTTCAGAGGTGAAAGTAGGAAAGGGGATAACATTTGAAATGTAAATAAAGAAAATAGCTAATAAAAAAGAAATTAAAAAAAGAAATACCCATATATAAAACTTCTATTATAGGTTCTTCCTAACACATGTGACATGAAAAGCAGTTAAAATAACATTGTCACAAATTAAAACAAATTAGGCAATAACTATGACAAAAGCTACAACACCTAGAACCTATTATAATGAACAGGTTATCACCTTTTGAGTTATTGCCCAAAGGTAACCTATAGTACAGTTTCATTTCTCAGGTAATTCCAAACCTATTTATTTTCCTTCCAAAACTGAGTATATTTCCCTAATGCTGAGACAGGAAAAACACAAAGCAACAGAGATATTTCGCTGTTTGTTTACCAGAATTGTTTATCTCTAATGAATTACCTTCTTAGGTACTGCAATACAAAAGGAGGATAAAATAAATTGTTACTCCTGCCAAGCTAAAGAATTTTTGATGTCCAAGGCTAACCTTCCTGGAAGATATGCTCACTGGTGTATATAATTCTCCAAATGGTATAATTGGCAGTATTGTGGCTTTGTGAGTAAACACCCTTATGTGATAGTGCTTATGAGGCCAAGAATATGAAATTATAAGGACCTGGAGTCTACATTAAAATCTACTCTTTTTTTATAAATAATTTTATTTGTATACATTTTAAATGATATCCTCCTTCCCAGGTAAATCTCCAAAAAATACCCCATTTCATCTATCTTCCCCCTACACTTTACCGCTATGAGGGTTCTCCTCTAATCACTCACTCACTATAACCTCAACACTCTAACATCTGCCTAATTGAAGCATCAATTGTCCATAGGACCAAGGGCTTACCCCTCCAATTGATATCTGTTAAGTTAATCCTCTGCTACATATGTATCTGGAGCCATGGCTCTCTATATTTTTACTATCTGGTTAGTGATTTTTCCCCCTAGGAGCTGTGGAGATCCAGTTATTTGATATTGTTCTTCATATGTAGTTGCAATCCCTTTTAGCTCCTTCATTCCTTCCCCTAGCTTATCCATTGGGGTCCCTGGGACCAGTATGTGAGTATCTGCGTCTATATTGGTCAAATGCTGGTAGAACCTCTTAGGGAACAGCCATACCAGGATCAGCAAACACTTCTTGGCATTATTAATAGAGTTGTGGTTTGATGTATGCAGACTGCATGGATCATTTTCTGAGTTAAAATTTTGATATGTGTGGGTAGTCCCATCCCTCAATTTGAGGCTGTGCCTATCTACTGGAGGTAGTCTATGCTGGCTAAATGTTCACATTCTTGGATATTTGGCTATACTCATCACCTTTGTGTCCTGGGAGCCTCTCCATTCCCTGGAGTCTGTGACTTTCTATTAGCTACCACCAGTTCCACATTACCTGTTGCTAAATGTTTCTATTCAATATCCTGACCCTCTGAAATTCTCTTTTCTTTCTTTCATTACCTGATCTTGCTCCCCTTTTCCCCTCCCTGGGTCTTCCTCCTCCACCTACTGTGAGGGTGTGTGGAGTCATTTCTGGGTCTTCAATTCTATTCCATTGATCTACCTGCCTGTACCTGCAATTTTTTTTTTATCACTATTGCTCTGAACTACAACTTGAGGTCAGGGAAGGTGATTTCCCCAGAAGATATTTTATTGTTAAGAATGGATTTTGCTATCCTGAATTTTTTGATAGTATACATAATTGACCCCCAAAATTCCACCACAGTACTCCTACATCTGAGAAACAACTTCAGCAAAGGGGCTGGATATAAAATTAACTCAAATAAAGTTGCAGTATTTTTTTTTTTTTTGAGACAGGGTTTGTCTGTATAGTCCTGGCTGTCCTGGAACTCACTCTGCAGACCAGGCTTGCCTCGAACTCAGAAATCTGCCTGCCTCTGCCTCCCAAGTGCTGGGATTAAAGGTGTGCACCACCATTGCCTGGCTAGTAGCCTTCTTCTAATTAAAGTATAATTGGGCTGAGAAATAAATTAGGGAAACTACATCCCTCAAAATAGTCACAATAATAAAAAGTATCTTGATGTGACCCAAACCAAGCAAATGAAATATCTGTACGACAAGAAGTTGAAGTGTCTGACGAAAGAAATTTAAAATGACCTCAGAAGATGGGCAGATCTCGCATGCTCATTGGAAGAATTCACACAGTAAACAATACCCATCTTACCAAAAGTAATCTACAGATTTTGTGCAATCCCCATCAAGTTCCAAATCAATAATTCACAGAGATAGAGCAATTCTCAAATTCACCAAAAAAAATCTACTTTTAATACCACAAATAAAATTGTCAATAATAGGACTCCTAAAGTTATACTTCTTTTCCACTTGATGTGTGCATCATTTAGACTTCAATGGTAAGGCTTAATATGTACACCAACAATGTACAGAAACTGAAAGACTTTGGAGTGCTTAGTCTAATATAAATTTTCTTTATCAAACCCTCCTATCAGGGATCAAGGAACTAATCAGAAGGTGAGATAGAAGGATTTTAAAGACCGGATTTGGTGAATGATACTAAATAAAATGCATGTTTTTAGATGCAACAAGAGAAATGATCTTGTAAACTCTCAATGAGAATATGACAGCATTCACAAGACTAATACAGGGGAGGCAATACCCCAGCTTAAAGCAGGGGAAAGAGTTAGAATGTGTCACCCAAGTTAAGAACCTCTCCAAAATACATAATTTCTTAAAGAGGGAAAATATGTTTTACCCTATGAATAGACACGCCTTCCATGCAGGAAAATTTGCCAGAACAAACCAGTCTCAATGTTTAAATACATTTTTGGTTTCTATTTTTTTTATCTGAGAGAAAGAGAAAGAGAAAGAGAAAGAGAAAGAGAAAGAGAAAGAGAAAGAGAAAGAGAAAAAGAGAGAGAGAGAGAGAGAGAGAGAGAGAGAGAGAGAGAGAGAGAGAGAGAGAAAGAGAGAAGCAGTAAAAGAGACAGAAAAAAAATCAGAGAAATCATGATTTGTAGTGTAGAGAGTGGAGATGGTCTGCAAGAAGGTCAATGTAAGAAAAATATACTCTATGAAACTACTAAAATGAATTAAATCCATAAATTACTCAAATGTAAATGATCATTACTGATCATTCACATGTAACAGAAAAACTAACAGTCATTAGAATATAAAACAGTCTGCTACTTTGTAAAATAGATAAAACACAGTGTATCTCAAACATCAGTATTCAGGTAAAATGACACAGAAATCATATAGCATCCATGGTTATACTGTTTCTTTCATTCATTTTCTGAAAGAAATTCTCAGGTGTATTTCTATTGCAGAGCACTTCTAGCCATATGTCAGGTCTAGATTACTCCTGGGTGTACATTCATCACATGACATGCTATTTTACTTCAAATTACCTGGTTCTTTGCCTTCTGTATCTTCTCTAACAACAACCCATGGTTCTTTCTTTTGTTCAAGACAGAAGATTACCTCTGGCTTTGAAACAGCAACACCTATACATTCAAATGAGAACAAAAATATACCATTGAATAAAGTTATGTACTAGCACAGAGTTGTGACATGTAGGTAAGATGGAAAGAAGAAACGATAAATGAATGTCTTTTTATAATCACTTCTTTCCAATGTGTTTTAGAGTCTTCATACTGAATCCTTTTTAAATTCTGAACTTCATTTGACATTCATAACATTCAATAAATCCAACTGTGGAAGTCAAAGTACATTCACTTATAAAAGCAACAGACTGCCTTTTCCAAAAGGGTATAATATTTATTTATCAGCATTTTAAATGTAAAAACAAGATAAAGGTAAATAACATATTAGCTATAAATCACAGAGTAGTCAATACATATAAATACAGAAGAGAAAGGCCAATTAATGGATGTCCGACCCAAATGGTAATAGTAGGTTTAGATACCTCTAATTGAAGTAGAAATTATGGAGTAAAAAAATATTCTTACCCACAGAAACCAGGTTATTGTAATTCTCCAACATGACATCTCTGTACAAAGCCCTCTTAGCAGAATCCAGGCATTCCCACTCCTCCTTAGAGAACTCTATAGCCACATCCATGAAAGTCAATAGACCCTGAAATAAAATTAACAGTGTCCTCTTTTGTTAATTGGTCAAAGACATGTTAGTTAAATATAGAACTTTTATGCTACCAGTAACGTACATGCATATTTGATAAATTATGTCTGAGATAAAGAATGCTGTCATTTCTCTGATCAGTTCCAATAGTCAAAAAAAAAAAAAAAAAAAAAAAAAAAACTCATGCTGCTGGTGGTCACCTTTTTGAAAATATATGGCATGATACCCTACATGATCTAATGGTGATCACCAAAGCCACCAAAAACCAGAGAGATTTACAATAGACTTCATAGGAGTCCCAACATTATATTTCTGGAGTATCAATAAAAATAAAATCGTAACTGAGTCAGCATAACATGAAGAAACATATTAAATTGTTGCAGCAAAAGGAGGCCTGAGAACTATTGCAATAGGCCTGCTGATGAAAGATTCAGGAAACATGCACCTTTCTTTACACACAAATAATAACTCAAGTGACTTACAGTAGAAATAAAGTACATACATTGATCTTGAGTCTCATATACACTCAGTTTTTTTATTAGATAATTTTAAATATTTTCAAATTATGTTTTCATTTATACAAGTTATTGAAAAAAATGAAGGAGACTGGTAAAAGGGAAAATCTATTTTTAGCTCACCAGTAACATAATATTTAAAGAAGTAATACTGAGAATTATATGAAAAAAATAGTTCTGTAAATTTGAGTCAGAATAGGGAAAGTTTGAAAGTTCTGAAAATGTAATAATTTTGTAAAAACAGTCAATTTGTCCAAAACCCATACATACATTTACCTTAGAAGAAGACATCTTTCCTTTCTCAATTACAAAAGTTACATTAAAATTTCACCTTCCAGAAACCATCTGCATGGAGAAGCAACAGACCCTCCGTGTTTCTAGAAAAACTGAACAGTAGAAAGCAGGAATCAATATTGGCCACACCCCATAGCTTGTGCCAGAGGAGATATGAAGAAGAGACTAGCTTCTACAAGCAGAAGAAACAAAAGATTTTCGTAACCAATTCCATATATTTGCCAGAGATGTTTTATCAAAACAGAATTGACACATCTTTTTTCAATAATGGCCAGAATCTTTGAAGTATCACCAGCTGAAGGCATTTCTCATACTCGGAAGCAAGAGAATTTCCTGGAGCCAAGAAAACAAGGCAACAAATGCCTGCTTCACCACTGTCTCCACTGATATATTTCTTCTAGGTTCTTTGTCCCATTCTAAAATACCACAATTTCTTGTTTTTTAAGGAAGACTCAGAATCATACTATCTAACCAGATCCTTTTATCAGTGATATTGCTTCTTTTGAATTCATGATCAACAACTCTATGCATACCTATATAGGACAACCCTTTTAGTACCACTTTTAGTAGTTTCACCTGTCACTGAAGGCAGCAGAACTTCATTCTCCTACAAATTCTTCCATGTTGGCACTTTTGGCTGATAAGAGGTTGAAACTACAGTTATATTAAGGGCATCTGTACCAACCAATGTCATTTAATTTCTACAAAGAATATATTGGACATCCTAAGGAGAAAAGTTGTACTCTGCTGCAAAACACACCCAGTTAGTAGAATACTACCATGAACTCAAATTTTGCCTCAAACTTTTGTTGGAATTTTTCATTCATTTTTTTCTCTATTTCTTCTTTATCTGGTATGTGCCACAGACCAGCCTCAGTCGGGCCCCCCTCAATCCATGAGAGAACTTGGGGTTCCAGAATGGTGGGCAATGGATTTGGTGATGAAAAAGGGGTGAATAACAGACATGACACAAGGGAGTGTGGATCTGAATGTGAATTTTCTCAAAGCGAGCACCAGTCTTATAAGTGATTTTTACACAAAACAGAAGAATGCATACAAAACCTAACAAGAACCAACTGTGATAAAAATCAATGTTAACAACTGGGATCAAAAGTAGCCCCACTTAAGGTCAGCTTAAACTTAGATGTCATGCATAAGGGCTTCATGCCCTTGCCATACTTCCTATTCTAGTCTATTGTATAGTCTACCATGCCCTAAGCCATTGTAAATTCTTGTGTATGGGTGTAACTCATCTATCTATATTTCTAGGTATCTACTCTGGTTCCTCCTCAGACCACAACCTTTCTTCTTCCTAGATAATGGTAAACTCTTGTGTAGGGCAGTGACTCAGCTATCCATGCCCAGGGTTAGCTGAAGGACTGCCTAGGACTGGTGAAGAATCTCACTTAGCTATATGTCAAAATTAATCCTTAGAGGCACTTATTTTTTCTTTTTTTTTATTAGATATTTTCTTTATTTACATTTCAAATGCTATCCCGAAAGTTCCCTATACCCTCCCCCCCCACCCTTGCTCCCCTACCCACCCACTCCCACTTCTTGGCCCTGGCATTCCCCTGTGCTGGGGCATATAAAGTTTGCAAGACCAAGGGGCCTCTCTTCTCAATGATGGCTGAATGTGCCATCTTATGCTACATATGCAGCTAGAGACATGAGCTCAGGGGGTACTGGTTAGCTCATATTGTCATTGCACCTACAGGGTTGCAGACCCCTTTAGCTCCTTGGGTACTTTCTCTAGCTCCTCCATTGGGGGCCCTGTGTTCCATCCAGTAGTTGACTGTGAGCATCCACTTCTGTGTTTGCCAGGCACTGGCATAGCCTCACAGGAGACTGCTGTATCAGAGTCCCTTCAGCAAAATCTTGCTGGCATGTACAATAGTGCCTGTATTTGGTGGCTGATGATAGGATGGATCCCAGGGTGGAGTAGTATCTGGATAGTTCATCCTTTCATCTTAGCTCCAAACATTGTCTCTATAACTCCTTTCATGTTCCCTATTCTAATGAGGAATGAAGTATCCACATGTTGGTCTTCCTTCTTCTTTAGAGGCACTTATAATAAAGCAGTATTAAGGGAAAGCGCACAGATCAGTTTGCCGACTAAAGCAAGGACAGATTTGGAGTGTTCCTTATTACAGGATGCCAATGTTCCAGGAGACTAAATTTCAGTGAACTTTTCACCTTGGGACTGAGTCCAGGCTTTTCGGCCTGTCAGACAGGTCACTACTGGAGTGCATGTTTCAGGTATGATTTTCACATTTTATGACTATATGATCTGGATGAGAGAAATTTCAGAAATGCAAGATGTAGGTCTAATCTACAAAGAAATAATTGAATTTTATGGTCTACTTTTTAATTAACAAAATCTATACTGTAATTAGCTTCGTCTTAATAAAAAATATACTGTACATATGATTATTAAGACCCATGGCACATTAAAGGCATATGGGCATGCTCTATACAATGGGTATGCAAAATAAGGAAGAGGGTTCTATTTCTTAAAATGTGAGTGTTTTATAGAGACATTCTAAGATAGATAGAGAAAACATACATTCCTTTTGTATGCAAATGCCTCCATTAAATACTCACCATTGGTTCCGTGTGTTGACACATTCTGTTAAGAATTTGACTGTTAACATACATTTCAAATCCTATTCCCAAAGTCCCCTATACCCTCCCCACCACTCCCCTACCCACTCACTCCCCCTTCTTGGCCCTGGTGTTCCCCTGTACTGGGACATATAAAGGTTGCAAGACAAAGGGGCCTCTCTTCCCAATTATGGCTGAATAGGCCATCTTCTGCTACATATGCAGCTAGAGACTCGAGCTCTGGGGGTGCTGGTTAGTTCATGTTGTTCCGATCATGGGGTTGCAGACGCCTTCAGCTCCTTGGGTACTTTCTCTAGCTGCTCCGTTGAGGGCCCTGTGTTCCATCCAATAGCTGACTGTGAACATCCACTTCTGTGTTTGCCAGACACTGGCATAGCCTCACAAGAGGCCGCTATATGCAGTTTTTATCACAAGAGACAGCTATATGGGGGTACTTTCAGCAAAATCTTGCTGGTGTATGCAAAAGTGTCCATATTTGGTGGCTGATTATGTGATGAACCCCTGGGTGGGGCAGTTTTTGGATGGTCAATCATTTCTCCAATCTTTGTCTCTGTAACCCCTTCCATGGGAGTTTTGTTTCCCATTCTAAGGAGGGGCGAAGTGCCCACATTTTGGTTTTCCTTCTCCTTGAATTTCATGTGTTTTTACAAATTGTATCTTGGGTATTCTAGGTTTCAGGGCTGATATCCACTTGTCAGTTAGTGCATATTACGTGATTTCTTTTGTGATTGGGTTACCTCACTCAGGATGATACCCTCCAGATCCATCCACTTGCCGAGGAATTTCATAAATTCATTGTTTTTAATAGCTGAGTAGTATTCCATTGTGTAAACGTACCATATTTTCTGTATCCATTCCTCTGTTGAGAATAAATTGGAATAAATAAGGCTGCTATGAACATAGTGGAGCATGTGTTCTTATTACCAGTTGGAATAACTTCTGGATCTATGCCCAGGAGAGGTATTGGTGGAACCTCCTGTAGTACTATGTCCAGTTTTCTGAGGAACCTCCAGACTGATTTCCAGAGTGGTTTTACAAGCTTGGAGTCCCCAACACAATGGAGGAGTGTTCCTCTTTTTCCACATCCTTGCTAACATCTGCTCTCACCTGAATATTTGATCTTAGCCATTCTGACTGGTGTGAGGTGGAATTTCAAGGTTGTTTTTACTTGCATTTCCCTGATGATTATGGATGTTGAACATTTTTTGAGGTGTTTCTCAGCCATTCGATATTCCTCAGTAGAGAATTATTTGTTTAGTTCTGTGCTCCATTTTTTCATGGGGTTATTTGGTTTTCTGGAGTCTGTCTTCTTGAGATCTTTATATATAATGGATATTAGTCCCCTATCTGATTTAGGATTGGT
>NW_018392134.1:0-11636 GCF_900095145.1 Mus pahari | reverse complement strand
TACCATGAGGTGCTGAGAGGAAGGTATATCCTTTTGTTTTAGGATAAAATGTTCTGTAGATATCTGTTAGATTCATTTGTTTCATAACTTCTGTTAGTTTCTCTGTGTTTCTGTTTAGTTTCTGTTTCCAGGATCTGTCCATTGATGAGAGTGGGGTGTTGAAATCTCCCACTATTGCTGTGTGAGGAGCAATGTGTGCTTAAGCTTACTAAAGTTTCTTTAATAAATGTGGCTGCCCTTGCATTTGGAGCATAGATATACTTGGAAGATTTTACCTTTGATGAGTATGAAGTGCCCCTCCTTGTCTTTTTTGATAACTTTAGGTTGAAGTCGAATTTATTCAATATTGGAATGGCTACTCCAGCTTGTTTCTTCAGACCATTCACTTGAAAAATTGTTTTCTAGCCTTTTACTCTAAGGTAGTGTCTGTCTTTTTCCCTGAGATGAGTTTCCTGCATGCAGCCAAGTGTTGGGTCCCGTTTGTGGAGCCAATCATTTACTCTATGCCTCTTTATTGGGGAATTGAGTCCATTGATATTAAGAGATATTTAGGAAAAGTAATTGTTGCTTCTGTCATTTTTGTTGTTAGAGTTGGCATCCTATTCTTGTGACTGTCTTCTTTTTGGTTTGTTGAAGGATTACCTTCTTGCTTTTTCTAGGGCGTGGTTTCTGTCCTTGTACTGGCGTTTTTCTGTTATTATCCTTTGAAGGGCTGGATTCATTGAAAGATATTCTGTTTATTTGGTTTTGTCATGGAATACTTTGTTTTCTCCACCTATGGTAATTGAGAGTTTAGTTGGGTATAGTAGCCTGGGCTGGCATTTGTGTTCTCTTAGGGTTTGTATAACATCTGTCCAGGATTTTCTGGCTTTCATATTCTCTGGTGAGATATCTGGAGTAATTCTAATAGACCTACCTTTGTATGTTACTTGACTTTTTTCCCTTACTGCTTTTAATATTCTGTCTTACTTAGTGCATTTGTTGTTCTGATTATTATGTGTCGGGAGGAATTTCTTTTCCAGTCTATTTGGGGTTCTGTGGACTTCTTGAATGTTCATGGGCATCTCTTTCTTTAGGTAAGAGAAGTTTTCTTCTATAATTTTGTTGAAGATATTTGCTGGCCCTTTAAGTTGATAATCTTCATTCTCATCTACTCCTATTAACTGTAGGTTTGGTCTTCTCATTGTTTCCTGGATGTTTTGAGTTAGGATCTGTATTAGTCAGGGTTCTCTAGAGTCACAGAACTTACAGATAGTCTCTATATAGTAAAGGAATTTATTGATGACTTACAGTTTGCAGTTCAAATTCCAACAATGGTTCAGTAGTAGCTGTGAATGGAAGTCCAAGGATCTAGCAGTTGCTGAGTCCCACACCGCAAGAAGGCGAAAGAGCGAGAGCCAGACTCCCTTCTTCCAATGTCCTTATATGGTCCCCAGCAGAAGGTATAGCCCAGATTAAAGGTGTGTGCCACCACACCTTTAATCCAGGATGATCTTGGACTCAGAGATCTCCCTGTCTTAATCTTCTGGATTCAATCACCACTGTGTCTCAAGATCTCCATACCAAGATCCAGATCAGAAACTTCTATCTCCCAGTCTCAAGATTAGGTTCACTGGTGAGCCTTCCAATTCTGGATTATAGTTCATTTCAAATATAGTCAAGTTGACAACCAGGAATAGCCACTACAGGATCTTTTTGCATTTTGCATTTTCTTTGATTGTTGTGTACATGTTCCCTATGGAATCTTCTGCACCTGAGATTCTCTCTTCCATCTCTTGTATTGCTGCTGATGCTTGCATCTATGTTTCCTGATTTCTTTCCTAGACTTTCTATCTTCAAAGTTGTCTCTCTTTGGGTTTTCTTTATTGTTTTTACTTCCATTTTTAGATCCTGGATGGTTTTGTTCAATTCCATCTCCTTTTGGTAGTGTTTAGTAGCATTTTCCTGTAACTCTTTAAGGGATTTTTGTGTTTCCAACTTAAAGTCTTCTATTTGTTTATCTGTGATTTCCAGTATTTCCTTCTTAAAGTCCTCCATCTTCATCATGAGGAGTGACTTTAGATCTATGTTCTGCTTTTCTGTTGTGATGGTGTATCCAGGACTTGCTATGNTGGGAGAGNTTGGTTCTGATGATGCCAAGTAACCTTGGTTTCTGTTGCTTCTGTTCTTATGCTTGCCTCCTGCCATCTGCTTATCTCTAGTGCTTGCTGCCCTCAATATATCTGATTGGAGCCTGTCCTTCCTATAATCCCAGTTGATTCAGGAATTCTCAGAGTCCAGATTTCTCTGTGATTCTTTGATTGTGGGCTCCTGTGAACCTGAGATTCTGGGTTTGTATGAGTTCTTGGCAGTCAAGCTCCTCTGAGACATTCAAATACTGATGTGACCCAGCTCCTGTTTTCTTGGGATCCTGTTGTCCTAAGATCCTGGGCATGTTACAGTGCATGGAAGTGGTGTCTCCTTTGAGGACCGTGGAGTTGTCTGATCTGTTCCAAACCAAGGTAAACCTGAAGTGATTAAAAGGAACCTGAGCCTCTGGTCAGGAAAGGCTATGGTGTCCTTGTTTCTGCTGTCACAGGCCCGTCATTATTGGATTGGAACTCTGGGTGTGCAGCATTCCTTTTTCCCTGTTCCTGCTGGAACAAGCCCCCGCTGGACTCTCTAGAGTTGACTGTGTTCCATGCACCATGATCCCAAGGATCTGTGGTGTGGAGAGTCCTCAGAAGTGCTCAGCTGCCTCCACTGGGGTTCAGAAGAGAGATGGAGGGAGTGGCCCTGACCAGACAGGAACCCCACCTCTGGGTGGGCAGTGTTCCTCTGTCCCTTTTCCGCTTGCACAAGCCCCTGCTGGATCCTCTGGAATTGATTGTGTTCCACTCACCTGTGATCATGAGGACCGTGATCCTGAGGATCTGTGGTGTGGAGAGTTCTCAGGAGTACTCAGCTGCCTCTGCTGGGGTTCAGAAGAGAGATGGAGGGAGTGGCCCTAACCAGACCAGAACCATCTTTCGTTTTTGTTAGGTAAAATGTATTTTATATTTGATTCATAGTAATTTTGTCTGAGTATATTCTGTTTCTGCTTTTTCTATTCCTTATGCTTCTAAACCACATCCATTTTCAAGAACTTATAACATCATTATTTTCACAGTGTTTATTATTATTATTATTATTATTATTATTATTATTATTATTACCTTACTTGTAATCATCAAACTAGAAACAATCTAATGGGCAAACAACCAATCCCTGACATTACTACTGATAGTCTTTTAATCTTACAGACAAGAGCCTGGTAGAACTGTTCTCTGAGAGGCTCTAGATAGTTCCTGACTAAAATATATGCATACATACACAGCCAAATCTTGAATGGTGTTTGTAATTTTTATGGAAGTGTTTGGTGACAGATGGAAGGCCCTGAAGGGAATATGAACACCACAGAAGGAACCAAGAGAGTCAACTAACCTGGACTCCTGAGAGCTCTCAGAGACTAAACCAGCAAGCAAGGAACAGAAATGAAGGGCAGAAATGAAGCCCTGACTACATATGTAGTAACTCAGTCTCCATGTAGTTTGCTCAAACAGTGGGAGACGGGCTCTCTCTAAAGCTGTAGCCTGACTGTGGTATCTGAGACCCCATTCTTTATTAATAATAAGTGCTAACAAACCTTAAAAATAAATGCCTCATTGAATTTACAACATCGCAGTCAGAAGTAGAAGTAGATGGAAGGTGAACTTTCTAGTATAAAGAAAAGTTGGTACAGAAATTTAAACATTTTTTTGGAAACAGAGAGGGGAACTGTCTGGTTTTAGCAGGATTAAGTTGAGAAAATTGATATTGTAGAGGTTCTCAGTTTAAAAGGAAGTCAAGAGGTTTGGCTTTAATTAGTAGAAAAATAGTGAATTAATTTCAAAAAGGGCTGAATAAATGACTCATTATATGAAGTTCTTTGAGCCCAAGTGAGAAGGTCTGAGCTCAGATTTCCAGCACCACATAAAGTGCAGGAATGGCAGGTGAGTTTCTCTAACCACAGCACTGCATACAGGAAGTAGTAGATAGAGTGTTTCCTGAAACTCCATGGTCCTCTAGTCTCACCAATATTATGAGATACAAGTACCATGAAAGACATTGTCCCAGAAATATAAGGCAGTGCACAGTGAGGTGGCTGTGTACTCAATCTACTAGAATAAGTTTATCCCTGGAATGTATATGTCAGAACATGAGAGCTAATTTCCTCAAATTTTCTGTCTTTCACCAACATACTATGTTACATGCGTGTCCCCACACATATGCTAATAGATAAATGAGGTTAAAAAATTTTTAAAAGGTAGAAAATGATTGAGAAAAATATTACAACATTAACTTCTGGAATTTGAAATACTTTAACAAGCAAGCATACCTAAACGGAGACCAAGACCACACAAGCACACACACACACACACACACACACACAAACACACACACACAGGTAAATGAAAATGACCAACAGTAGTTCAGATAGCAGGATGCTTGGCTAGTGTGTGCAAAATCCTATTGCAGTGCCAGCACCTTACAAAAACAAAGAAGGTGACACATGCCACTATGTCAACCCTCAGGAGATTAGATCCATGTGGATTAGAAAGTCAATGCCAACCAGGACTGCCTTAGGTACATTCAAGGCCAGCTCATGCTGCATTAGACTATGTCTGAAAAGAAAATCACTTGCTGATTTATCAAGGTTGTAATGTTTGTTAGAAAATACAATTAGAGTTGCTGGGATTAAATCTGAGACAGAAATGTGAAATTAGAAGAAAAATGGCATGTAAGTTTTAATACGGAATATAAAGAGAAAAGAAAGGAATATAGCATGGGCTGATCCATTGGCATGGGTAACAGTGAAGTTGAACAGGAAAAGGAACATCAGAGAAACAAGGTTGGCATGAAGGTACACTAATTTGAAATGACTTGCCCAGGGACACTCAGTCAATGAATCAGGGGATATGTGTTAAATACAGACCTTTTCAAGGCAGTGGGCTCAGTGCTTAGGTGGATGAAAGGATAAAAAGTTGTTCTTTCTCCTGAAGATGTATCACCCAATTTGGAATTAAGTTAAACAATGGAGATAGAGAAATGCAAACAATCCCAAAGAAGATCTTACGGGCATAAAAATGTCCATGTTTTAAAAGCATGTACAGTAACATTGCAGAATGTGAGCCTTATAGTCTCATGTCCCTCAAATTCATTCTGTTGCTTCTTAACATGAATCTACATTGCATCTTACCTTAGTTATTTGGTCATGTGTGTATGTGTGTTTCTGTGTGTATGTGTGTGCACACAGACAAGCATGTGTTTGCATGTGGCCACTCATTCATGAGTGGGCAGTATCATGCCCAAGGCATGTATAGGGGTCAGAAAACAACTTGGAAGAGTTGTTTTGATCATATTATGTAGGACCTGGGTCAGGCTATCAGGTACAGTGACCCTTTGCAAATCTTGCTGACCTCCTGTATTACTTTTTAATGGTCACTCTGAGAGTGTTAAGAGAGGATTGCAGACACCAAACCCAGACACTACTGTGGATGCAGAGAAGTACTTGCTGACAGAAGCCTGGTATAGCTCTCTCCTGAGAGGCTCTCCCAGAGACTGACAATACAGATGCAGATGCTCACCACCAAATATTGGACTGAGCATGGGGACCCCAATGGTGGAGTTAGATAAAGGACTGAAGGAACTACAGGGGTTTTCAACCTGATAGGAAGAACAGCAATATCAACTAACAATAACCCCTGACCCAGAGTTCCTGGGGACTAAACCACCAACCATAGAGTACACATGGAGGGACATATAGCTCCAGCTGCATATGTAGCAGAGGATAGCCTTATTTGACATCAATGATAGGAGAGGCCCTTGGTCCTGTGCAGGTTCTATTCCTCAGTGTAAGGGAATTCTAGGGTGGGGAGACATGAGTGGGTGGGTGAGGGAACACCCTAACGGAAGCAGTGGGGGGGGGATGAGATAGGGGAATTCCAGGAGATAGAAAACTGGGAGGGATTACATTTGAAATGTAAATAAATAAAATATCCAATAAAATTTACTTAACCTCTAAAACAAAGAGAGAGGATTAAGTTACTATAGTGAAACTGACTTGAAAGTACTAATATATGGAAAATGCAAGATGACAGTAGCGACCTAATTTCTTTTTATTTATTTATTTATTTATTTATTTATTTATTATTTTCTTTATTTACATTTCAAATGCTATCCCGCAAGTTCCCTATATACCCCCACCCCTGCTCCCCTACCCACCCACTCCCACTACTTGGCCCTGGCCTTCCCCTGTGTTGGGTCATATGAAGTTTACAAGACTAAGGGGTCTCTCTTCCCAACGATGGCCGATTAGGCCATCTTCTGCTACATATGCAGCTAGAGACTCAAGCTCAGGGGTACTGGTTAGTTCATATTGATGTTGCACTGGTTAGTTCATATTGTTGTTGTAGCCCCCTACAACACCTTGGGTACTTTCTCTAGCTCCTCCATTGGGGGCCCTGTGTTCCATCCAATAGCTGACTGTGAGCATCTACTTCTGTATTTGCCAGGTACTGGCATAGCCTCACAAGAGGCCACTGTATCAGGGTCCCTTCAGCAGAATCTTGCTGGCATGTGCATTAGTATCTGGGTTTGGTGGCTGATGATGGGATGGATTCCTGGATTGGGTACGTAATTTCTTGTGTCTTTCTATTCTTTATACCATGTGAGGGCCCAGCATCTATAGTTCTCATGGCATTGAGACTGAATTCTTACCAGATTCCACATCAGACCATTCTTTATTCATGATCTTACTAGCATCTTACTAGCCTCTATTACTGAAAGTTGTAGTTTGAATGTGAATCATCTACTTCAAGCTTATGTCTTTAGGTACTTGGTCCTCCGCTAGTGGTGTTATTTACCAAGATTGTTGATTATTAGGAAGGTAGAGCATAGAGGCTTTAAATACAGATCGACTTCCTGCTGATTTGGTTTCCTGACTGAAGAAGACTGTGACCAACTGGTCATTCTCTTGTTTCTGTATCCCAGTTGTAGGTAATAGCCCATCTTTCTTACTATGATAGATTAATGCCCTTAAACTGTGAGCCAAAACTAACTCTTCTTTGCTCAAAATGCTTCTTATTATATTTTAAATTATTGTTGTAACTGTGGGTATACGGGTGCTCATGTATGACATGTATTTTGCAAACATTATTAATTACTGTCCAAGTATTGTGATATGGAAGTAATGTGTTCCATGTGGTTCATGGGTTGGAGGCTTGGCCCACAGAATGGGAATATTAAAGTGGTAAAAGTGTGACCATATAAATAGACAGGAAAGTTTCTACTGAAGAGATGGCTTTACAAAAAAAGTGCCTGTAACCAAGGTTGAGGACCTAAGTTCCTTCCTAAAGATCCACAATGTGAGAAACAAAAAATGTACTTCCTGAAGTGGTCCTCTGGTTTCTATCAGTTTGCAAAACACTTGTATACAAAGATATACCCAAAATGAAGAGAAAAGGAAAGAGAAATAAAGAAAAAAAGCAAAGAAAGGGAGCGAAGAAGTGAAACTTAGAGACAGAAAGAGAGAGATACAAATTGTGAGGCTCCATCATCCTCAATGAATTGGCATCATATTGAGTGCATTATGTTGTGAAGAACCTCTTCTTTTCTCCTAAAGTAAATAGTATTATTTTGATGATCAATTATCAGTTATTTACATTCTAGCCATTGCTCCCTGTTCCAGTCCCTGCTCCCAGAGTTCCTCATCCCAATCCTATATCCCTTACCTCTGAGAGGATGCTCCTCCAAACAGAACTTCCCCCTTTCTAGGGAGGTATCAATTCCTTGTAGCATTAGACACCTCTTCTCCTACTGAGGCTAGACCAGGAAGTCTTCTGATATATATATATATATATATATATATATATATATATATATATATATATATATATATACCAGGGGCCTCAGAATAGCCAGTGAATGCTGCCTCTTTGTTGGTTCAGTATTTGGGGGCTATCTCGGTTTCCAGTGAGTTAAGAATGTTGGTCTTCCTATGGAGTGCCATGCCATTCATCTTCTTTAATTACTCCCCTCATTCATCCATAGGGGTCCCTTGTTTCAGTCCAATGGATGGTTGTTATTATCTGCTTCTGTCTCAGTCAGCTGCTGGTAAGACCTCGCAAAAGACAACCATAATAGGCTCCAGTCTGGAAGCATATCATTGAATAAATAACAGTGTAAGGCCGTGGAGCCCCACTATGAAATGAATCCCAAGTCGGACCAGTCACTTGACCACCTTTCCTTCAATCTCTTCACCATTTTTGACACTGTAGTTCTTTTACACAGTAATTATTTTGGATCAGAAATGTTGACTCTGGGTAGGTAACACTATATCTCCATTTGAGACTCTATCTAATGGAGGTAAACTATAAGTTCCCTCTCCACATCATTGGACATTTTGTCTAAGGTCACCCACATAGACTCCTGAGATTCTCTCACCTCACAGGTCTCTAGTACTTTCTAGAGGGTCCCTCAAACACCCAACCCACTGAGGCTGCACATTTTCATTCATTCTGCTCACCCTCTTAGTTTCTTTTTCCTTTTTTTTTTTTTTTAAGATTTATTTATTTATTATATGTAAGTACACTGTAGCTGTCTTCAGACACTCCAGAAGAGGGAGTCAGATCTTGTTACAAATGGTTATGAGCCACCATGTGGTTGCTGGGATTTGAACTCTGGACCTTTGGAAGAGCAGTCGGGTGCTCTTACCCACTGAGCCATCTCACCAGCCCCCACCCTCTTAGTTTCTTTCTTATTCCTACTCTTCCTGATACTGTTCTCCCTTTTCCCTCCCCCTCTCTCAGGTCACTCCCTCTCTCTGACTCCCATAATTATCTTATTCTACCTTCTTAGTGGGTTTAAAGTATCATCACTTGGGCCTTTCAGCTTTTTAAACTTTTATGATCTGTGAATTGTACACTAGGTATTCTGTAGTTTTTGTCTACTGTCCACTTATTAGTGAGTACATACCATATATGTCCCATTGGGTCTGGGTTACCTCACTCAGGATACTTTCTAGTTCCATTCATTTGCTTAAAAAAATCATGATGTCCTCTATCTTAATAGCTTGGTATTATTCAATTGTGTAAATGAACCCTATTTTTGGTATCCATTCTTCATTTAAGGAACACCAAAAGGGTTTTAGCTTCTGGTTATTACAAATAAAGCTACTATGAACATAGTGGAGCATGTGTCCTTGTGGTAGGTTGTGGCATCTTTTGAGTGTATGCGCAAGAGTGGTATAGCTGGATCTTCAGGTAGAACTGTTTCCAATTTTCTGAGGAACCACCAGATTGATTTCCAGAGTGGTTGAACCAGTCTGCAATCCCACAAGGATTACTTCACATTCTTGACAGCATGTGCTTTCACTTGAGTGTTTGATATTAGCCAGTGTGGTTTGAGTAGGATGGAATCTCAGGTTCACTTTCATTTGCATTTACTTGATGACTAAGGACATTAAACACTTCTTCAAGTGCTTCTTGGCTATTCTCGATTCTTCCTTTGTGAATTCTGTTTATCTCTGTACCTCATTTTTAATTGAATTATTTGTTTTCTGAAAGTTAACATCTTGAGTTTTTATAAAAGTTGGATATTAGCTCTCTACTGGATGTGGTGTTCTTGAAGGATTTTTTCCCAAGCTGTAGGTTGCTATTTGTCCTATTAATTTTGTCCTATTGACTGTCTTTTGACTTATAGGAGCTTTTCAGTATTATGAGGTACCATTATACAATTGCATAAGTATATGTATATACAAATATATATTCAAATGAATATAAAAATACATGTACACAAACACACACATATACATACACACAGTATATATATATATATATATATATATATATATATATATGAATCAAATCAAATCCTGGGATGAAAATGAAGTCTTTCCTTGCTAGCATGAGTTGAATCCACAAAAATAGTGGCATCACTCTCAGTGGGTCAGTGCATAATTGTAATCTCAGCACTGGAGACATAATTATGTGTAACCTGCGACTTACTGGAAAGCCGCTAAAGCATGCTTATTAAGTTCCAGGCCAGTGAAACAGATATTCCCTCACAAATAAGGTTTAGAAGTGTCCAAGATCAGAAATACAATAAGATTATAGGTATTCCCTGTCTAATCTGCTACTAATGACACATGGTGCATGTGTTGCAAGACAGAGCAATCCTGTGCCTTAAGCATGTTACAAACTAGGTGCTACTGGCAAAGGAAACACATGCTACCTGGGCCATTCATCTAAGAGCCAGCAGTGATGACATCTTCAGCAACATAGAGATAGGATGTCCAGCAGTGGTGGCATATGACTTTAATCCCAGCAATTGGGAGGCAGAGGTAGGCAGATTTCTGAGTTTGAGGCCAGCCTGGTCTACATAGTGAGTTCCAGGAGAGCCAGGGCTATATAAAGAAACCCTGTCTCGAAAGAGAAAGAAAGAAAGAAAGAAAGAAAGAAAGAAAGAAAACCAAACCAAACCAAAACATAGAGATAGGAATGTTGTTGTTATTTTTATTAGATATTTTCTTTATTTATATTTCAAATGTTATCCCCGTTCTTAGTTTACCAGCAGAATTCCCCATCCAGTCTCCTTCCCCCTGCTTCTATGAGGGTGTTGCCCCACCCACCTATTATCTCCTGTCCCACTGCCCTGGCATTCCCCTACATTGAGAGATTGAGCTTTCACAGGACTAAGGGCCTCTCCTTGAATTGATGCCCGACAAGGACATCCTCAGCTACATATGTGGCTGTAGCCATGAGACCCTCCATGTATACTCTTTGGTTAGTTGTTTAGTCCTTGGGAGCTCTATGGGAACTGGTTGGTTTATATTGTTGTACTTCCTATGGGGTTGCAAAACCCTTCAGCTCCTTCAGTCCATTCTTTACTTCCTCCATTGGGGACCCTGTGCTCTGTCCAATGGTTGGACCCTGTGCATTTGCTTCTGTATTTGTCAGGCTCAGGCAGAGCCTCTTAGGAGATGGCTATATCAGGATCAAGTCAGCAGAGCATTACTATTCTAAACATTCTGTCGCAGCCTAGTATGCCTACAGTGCTTTTAAGGAGAAAAGGTCATGGTGTCTTAACACAACAATAGAAGAACATTTATGCCACTGACTCAATTTTTTAAGTTGTAAATTTGCATTAAATAGAACCTTGCTCAACTGACTTACAAGGATATTGAGGCTCCTGTGAGTCTGACAAAGGGTTTGCAAACTACAGTGTGTTCCATAAAAATGAATAAAAATGGAATGCGACAGATTTCACTGTCACTAGATTAGAAAGAACAGGTCAGCTGAGCCCAATGTTATAAATGAATATTGAAGCCATGCATAGCACCCAAGTAATAAATTCTTTAAAAAGTGAAACCTGGTTGTGGTGAATGATGGTTGTGATCTGTTCTTGGATTCTGTTTGAGAGAATTTTATTCAGTATTTTTGCATCCATTGCTGGTAGTATTTCAAACTTACAAAACCACTTTGAAACACAATCTGGTGTTTCGTCAGATAATTTAAAAATAGGTCTGGGCTCCAGTGCACTGCCAGGGAGAGGGCTGTCTGCAGAAGTGACACAGCTTC
>NW_018392133.1:12881-33011 GCF_900095145.1 Mus pahari | reverse complement strand
TGTTCTACTGGGCTTACTACTTACGTAATCACCCAGACATTTTTAGCTAATAGAGATTACTGTGTCCTGGTTTGACTTCTCCCAAAGTTGACGATACATCCTGCAGGAGATTTACATTGTCTCATCATCTACTGTTTCTCCAGCTTTTAAAGGACATGCTCTTGGATGTAACTACACATTGGAAATGTTCTTCTCCTATTCTGATTCAGAATAACAGTTTACATGAGCTCAGATACCTTACTGTGGAATCTGTGGGAATGTGTGACTTTGATATAATTTGATTGCTAAGAGAAAGCACAAACTGTGTAAGACAGTGAATGAATGTTGCCAATGACATTCCAATATCATCCCCTTTGTAGGAGAGAAGATAAGAGAATCATTATTCATACTATGTGTTAGAGGAGTAGCTATTGAGAGAGTGAGAAATACTACAACACATAGAATGTTATAGGGCACTGAAAGACATTTCAATTGTTTATATCTTGTATTGCTTTTACAGAAGACATGCTTGCAGTACGCAACTTCTGGCTTCTGAATTTATATACTTGTAATGTCAATACTGGTATGACTGCACTTCTGAAGACATAATGAGAAGCTGAAAGAATCAGATGCAGATGTCTGCACCAAACCCATGGGCTAAATCTGCTGAACCTTTGGTTGAATTGGAGAAAGAATGAAGGAGATTGAGGAGAAAGGTGACCCTGTAGGAGGACCAGCTGTCTCAATTAACTAAC
This sequence comes from Mus pahari, assembly GCF_900095145.1. NCBI lineage: Eukaryota > Metazoa > Chordata > Mammalia > Rodentia > Muridae > Mus > Mus pahari. The sequence continues at coordinate 32,277 of NW_018392133.1, read as the reverse complement.
CTGCACCAGAATTCTTCCAAATGTTAGACAACCAAACAGGCAGCATACCCCAACTCATAGGAGGTCCCCAAAACATACACAGAGAAAAGCTGCTTTGTCTCTGTTCAATCAGAGTTGATGCACAAAATTCTCAAGCGATTAGAGACCCCAGGGTGCTTAAAGATCAGGTGGGGTGGGGTCATGCTCTTGGAGACAAGGGAAGGGCAGTAGGTATAGGATGTGGAACAGTCAGAAGGTGGACAGGGTAGAATGAATTAATTAATTAATTAAAAATGAATAGTGCTCAGTAATTAGGTACCCTATATTCCAATTCTGGAATCAGAATCCAAGTAAACTCACATGTTCATATAACAACACACTCAAAAAACTCACATACACATAACTGAAATTCCATGATTTTTAAACTTCATTTTACAAAGAAAGACACAGGAACAAATATTTTCTTTTATTCCATTCATTTACATACATTTGTTCTCCTAAGATACTCAGAATATGAATTTTTCTCCATATAAAATGCCCAGATCTCTTAACATAATTTTCATCTGTATGCTCTCCAGTTATAACTTTCATTAGGATGTAATCTGGATTCAGTTGGATATAAATTAAATTTGTATTTAAAATTCATTTAGTTGGTATATGGTGGATGTAAGATAGCCTATCAGGGTCATGTTTGTTTTCATTTCCCTACTTATAAGGACATGGGTTTCAATAAACCATACCGTGCTTGGGTCTGGGAAGATGGCCCAATGGAGTTCATATCTGCTCTGCATCACTGTAAATTTCCAGGCATGGCTATTCATATCTGCAAAACTGTGGGGTGGAGACAGGTAGATATGCCAATAGTGTACTGACCAGTCAAAGTAGTCAAAATGGTGGGTGTGGTTCACTCTGAGATAGCAAGTAGTGAGGCTATTCTACTCCTTTCTACACATATGCATATATGTGTGACCTCATAATTGGGAATAGACACTCCACTCATATGCAGAAACGAATACCCCTACCATAACACCCATGAAAATTTCAGTTCAGCAGTTCCATAACCTATGTGTCTCCAAGTATGAAATGTGAAGTTTTATATTCTCATTGTCTTGTAAATCCTGTTTTCTGTCAAATGAGAAAAGCTAAAGCGATGTATTCTCAGACTCAGGAAGGTATGTCACAACTTTTTGGTCTTTCTGGAATAGCATCCATCTACCAGCCGAGGGACTTTTCAACTTACCCTCAGGACAATAAGGATCCATTTTGAAGTCACTGGGTGACTTGTATGCTTAGTTTTCTATTTAAGAAATAGACTGGCCAAAATGTACAACAATGTACAGTTACAAAATGAACATACACCAGAGCCTGGGAACAGTGAACTGACTGTGATCGTCACTAGGGTTTTGTGTATGGAATATGCCAAGGGAATAGATCTCAGAATGACAGAAACAGAATAGGGAGGGACAGAGACAGAAACACAGATAGTTAGAATGGGGTGATGAGATGATAGATGAGCTTGATCTTGAAATGTAAATGAAGAAAATATCTAATCTACTATTAAAAAAAGAACAAAGGAAATGTTGGTACAATATATAATTTGATCAGAACACCACACCTCATACCTCAAATGTATACAGTTTGCATTTGTCAAGCACACTTGATACATCTCAAAGGAAAAGGTGACAAAGATTTGGAACAGAAAGTTTTGGAAGGGACTAGAGAGAAAGCCTAGCTATTAAGCACTTGCTACCCCCAAACTTACATAAATGTTGATGTAGACACCATCCTGTAAATCCATCCCAGAAGGCAGGCGAAGGATGCCCAGAAAAAGCTGTCTAGTAAGATGACCCGTACCAAGGAGCTTTACCCCTGATTGAGAGACCTTGCCTCAGTGAACAAGAAAGACAGACCATTAGGGGAATTTCCTGAATCAACCTTGGGCTTCCACATGTGTGTGTATGTACATGTAGATGAAAAACATTCATATATACTGCTCTCTTTCTCTTATGTGCACACACATAGTCTCTCTTACACACAGAGAGAGACACAAACACACACACACAAACACACACACACACACACACACACACAAACACTAACACACACTGAAAAGAAGGAAGTTCTGGAAGAGGGAAGCCCAGACAGGTTGGCTAAAATCAGAAATAACAACCTGTGTTGGAGCTAACTTTGTAGGAATAGGGGTACCAGAGAGAGACTTATGGGTGTGTCTGTCTGTTCATGCCAAAGTAAAAGGAGACATAAACCCGATGCCCTACTGCAGGATATCGAAGCCACAGTTGAAGTTGGGATACTTTTGGTAATTGATGGCCTGATGCTGACCAAAATCAGTCATCATCAGTGGGAGGAATCGGGGTCCTGGTACAGGTGGACAGGGAATCAGCAAAGAAAAACAAAATGATGAGTAAAATGATAGCAAATCTATAAATAGGAGGGAAGCTTCGATTTGTTCTATGAGCTGTAAACATGAAACAAATCCAGGTTTGTTAACTTGGGTCCATCTTTGCCTGAGTGATAGGCACAATCTCTCTGGAGAAAGGATCTAGGACAGAGAAGTGAAGGGCAGGGATACCTGTTGTGCCAACCCAGGAAGTACAGATTACTGCAGAGCATCTGAGGTAGAAGATGAGGAGTCATGATTGGAGTGGGGCACAGATTTGTAGCCCTGGAAAAATAGAAAGTTAGACATGGATATGAGCAGGACTCCCGCATGAGCTGGCTTTGGACTTCACTCCTGGAATTCTTCACTTGGCTTCACAAGCACTGATCTGTCTTGCTTCTCTGTTATTGTGATAAGACTGAACAAGAGCAACTCGAGGAAGGAAGGAGTCATTCTTTTTATACTTTACATCCCATCATAGATGTGGCTCACCAAGTGCATGCTGGGTGCAGAAATGTGGTCTTTTGTAAGAGCAGAGTAAGCTCTCTTAGGACCTGTGTTCTCTCCAGTATTCCCACTTCCAGTTGATGCACTCATGTCCTTTGAGACTACCTTCTGTTCTAGGGATGTGGCAAGGTCATCCTGTGGTAACTTTTTCGGGTTTTCTTACCCGTTTTCTAGGATATATAAGATAGTATTTTGAATTCTGGCCTGTTTTATTTTATTTTTTTCAATTGCTCAGTTTCTGAGTGGGATGATGCTTCGCTCAATTTGGAAATTGTTAATTTGAGCACACATTGCCTCAATTATTTGCCATTCTTGAGCTGTCTTGTAAAACTCCTGGAATATATAAGGAGGCAGTAAATGTATCAATAGCATTCGGTAGCTGAAAAGACCTTCTTGTGCTGTTTCTTATTCAGGTCATTGCTCTTCTGTGATCCACTCCATCTTGTGGCCATGAACAATTCTGTCTGGAAAGACCCCATGGACATGTCTTCCTCTGTGGGAATCCACTGAGCCCCTTTCTCGTTTGGTATCTAGTCCCAGTCTTTGTGAGTGACAATAATTTGTTTGGATTGGAAAGGGACCAATGTTTATATTAGTTCCAAACCTTCACTTTCTCTTTACATACCTACCATAGTAAACATTATTTTTTAGACATTCCCTGTGCTTTTACAATAATTTTATTTTATGTATATGGGTATTTCACCTGTCTACAGGACTAGGCACAACTTGCATGCTGCTGTGTGCACTCAGAGGGTGACAGAGTGTGTACATCCCCATGGAACCAGATTAACAGATGGCTGTGAGCTTTTGAGTGTGTGCAGGGACTCAAATCTGGTTCCTCTGGAAGATCAACTACTGCTCTTACCACTACACAAACCCTCTAGCCATTTTCTGAGCATTTTCTTGCAAAATATACATTAGATTAGCTTGCTCTCCATTCTTCTGAACAGCATTTAATATATTTTGATTCAAGCATTTGGTATTTGCGGCTTTTACTTGGCTATCTGGAGATGATAATCACCCTTAAATATTAGCTTAGAACATGATCTAAGGACCCTCCTAATTACTGTTAAAGATGTTCTGCTTTATCCTCAGCACAAGAGGTACACCTGGTCAGAATTGTAACTATGGCTGCTAAGGTCAAAGGTCATAAGTCACAGAGGTCAGGGAGACAGGAGCAAAATATTATGCTCTGGACCTAACAGGACCACTGTGATATTGAACTGTCAGAAGCCACGGTTACTTCCTCAAGGCCTGAACACAACCAAGCCAGTCAACATTCCAGCATGGTGGAATCTTGGTAGGGAGGGAGGGGCTGCTAGATCTCATCCTAGACTGAGGAGTTAATGGACCCTGAATGCCAATTGTGGAGAAATCAGTTCTCCACAAGGATGTGGCCTCTGGTAGGTTGATCCTGCTCCAGCGGATGTCTGCCTACTCCTGCACAGGTGCTGAGGCCTGATTTTGAACTAAAAGTTATTAAAATAATCATGGAAGTGAGAGTAGCATGGATATGAAGAAGTCTGGGAGGGGACTCAGGGAGAAGCAGGATTCCTTGTAAAAACATGTGAAATTCTCAAAGGATAAATAAATATATATTTACAAAACTTTCACATAACAAAAGCTGGTATCTATCTATGGTTGGTGCATCAGTCAGCTTGTGATTCAGAATAGAGAATAAGTTCATTGTGGGCTTATTCTGAGTTCATTGTGGGCTTATTTGGTTACTCAAGTAGAAATCTTTTGGCCAGCTCTTTTCTAATCTCAATGAGATATGTACAGTGAAGGTAATAACTCTATTTCTCAAGAGATCCAGAACCCCAATTCCAACTGCCTGGTACCTACAGCATGAGTTGGATACAATGAGATAAGGCAGATCCTATACACTACAGATTATTTTCTGTTTGCTACCTCCTTCTGGGGCTTCCACAAGTCATGCAGTTCCTTTGTGATGCAACCTAACCAGCACCTGGAAACTAGTGACTAGGAGATGGGAGATTTGATTGGCTAGGAAAATGTCACACCAACTCTGGTAGAGTCTCTGTAACATACATCGCAAAGTGCAAAAAGTATGTTCAGAACTGAGATGTATGTTCCAAATAACACAGTCTCCTGGAGGTCACTGGCATGGAGCCCTTAAAACTTGCAAAGGCTCAACAATTGCTATTTCTGGTGGGGTGATGTGTGTTCTTTCTTTCTTCCTCATGGCCTTCTGGGCCCTTACTGTTGATTTTGATAAAATCATTACTAACTTGATTGATCAAGGGTGAATCATTTGTGATGAGATTGATGCATTGCAGCAACTAGAATCATCTGTAAAAGATACAGATGTTGTTGATAGTCATAGAGTTGATGCTTTAAAAGGACCTAAAAGTCCCATTCATGATGATCAAGGGATTGTTAAGTAAAAGCTAGGAATAACTGTAAGAATAGTTGGTGGAAGGAAACAGTATTTGATTAGAGGCAGGTTGTGGTCACCTCTTATGTACAGGGAACACTATAAGTTAAGAATAACTGCAGGTCCTTTACCTTATATAAGGGTCTATGATGAGAATTGAGAAACATGGGTAAAAATTAATGGAGAGAGAATTTTTATACTATAATTTAAATTTCATGGAGTGACTTGCCAGAACAAGGCCTCCTTGGTGTGTGTTGACAAAGAGAGGTCAGAGAGGAATCACAAGGCACATATACAGATTTTAGAGAAATTATAAGCAAGTGTTCTCTGAAAAAAGTTTTAGAGAAACAGTCACAAAATTTCCAAATTGTCCAGAAGGCCCATAGAATTTGAAATTTGGTTTAAGTTAAAGTTAAACTTTTGACTGTATTTAGTAAGCCTTGGCTATTAGCATTCTAAAAAATTGTTGGACCACTCTCTGGGTTTCAAGATGATTCTCAAGAACTGCTTCCTGTTTTATACTTCTGGATTCAAGATAACTTGTTAGTGTTTATCTTTGGGGTATGAGGTGTTTGATGTAATGGACTATTGCCAAAATCTGTGTTCCTGATTTGAGTGTATACAACCTCATCTGAAAGTAACGCAATTCACAGTAGCTTCAAAACTCTCTTATGTTTGTGTCTGTCTGTCACTGTGCCTAATCCTTATCTACCAGAGTACTTAGACCCCGATTTTCTCATGGAAGGAGACCCTGCACTGCATGGTCCGTGACAGGAAAGTTTTTCAAGCCATCTACATTTAAGGTGGCCAAAGTTAGTCATAATGAAATAATGGATAAATGGTTGTGATCTCCCCTACCTCTCAACCTACACCCTGCGTATTGTTTCTGTGTCTCTAGATAAATCAAATAAGGTAAAAAGATTGTGGGGAGTTGCAGGTTGATCGCCAGTTGAGCTGAGGTCTGAACCCCAATGGTCATAATTCACCTTCATGACACAGTAGGCTTTCTCTCTTTCTCCTGGAACTCTGGCCCCTGCCTAAGTTACACCACACCCCACAGCCCCTACAAGAGAAGCATGGTCAGTTGTCATGTAGGCAATGGCCCAATCTTTTGACCTTCAGGCTAAACTCCTCCCCAGTTACCTAGCAGCAGAAAAGACCATGCAAAGGGATATTCAGCCCCACCTAATCCTCTTAATCTCTTACTTCTTATACTCTTACTTTTCATTAACACCATCTCTCTCCTCTCACATTGTCTCCTCTCCTCTCCTCTCCTCTCCTCTTCTCTCCTCTCCTCTCATGTTTTCTTCTCTCCTCTTCTCTCCCCCTCTTACTCTCTTTCTCCCCAGCCTTCAACATCTTTCTTTCTACCTTCTCTCCTTACCCCTATCCTTCTCTAAAAATGCTTTTTAACCATAGAGAATCTCTGTCCAATCAAGATCCCCTATGGAGCCAGGCAGTGGTGTCACATGCCTTTAATCCCAGCACTTGGGAGGCAGAGGCAGGTAGATTTCTGAGTTCAAGGCCAGCCTGGTGTACAAAGTGAGTTCCAGGACAGCCAGTGATATACAGAGAAACCCTGTCTCAAAAACAACAACAACAAAAATAAATCCACTGTGTACTCTGGTCAGTGTTGGGAGCCTCTACCCTCATCCCTCTCTCCTATCTCCTATAACCCTGAAGCTTTAGCAAGACATTGCTGCCTGTTGGCCTCCCCATGAAAGGTGGGATAGAGGAATGCCCACCCAGTGTTGAGTGGATAGGTATATAGCAACCCACCCATGCCTGACTGACCAGGGAATAGGTGAAACTCTGGCTGGGTGTGATTTTTCCCCTCCTCCTCTCCCCCAAGGCCCTCTTTTTGTTGTTCCCACATAAAATGATCCATGAGTTTTTGGAGATATATATATATATATCAACATCAATGAAGTATCCTGAGATTGGCTCAGGGGTTAAGGACACTTACCTCTAACTCCAAATCAAGGGGATATGATGCCATCTTCTGGTTCCTCATGGTGCTGCACCTTTGTTTGAGAGAACTTGCCTCAGTGAAGAAGAGAGACAAAACATTAGGAACATTTCATGAATAAACCTTGGGCTTCCACATGTATGTGTATGCACATGTAGAGGAAAAACATTCATATATACGTACACACACACATAGTCTGTCTTAAACACACACACAGACTCACACACACTGACACACACTGAAAAGAAGGAAGTTCTGGAAGAGGGAACCCCAGACAGGATGGCTAAAATCAGAAATAACAAACTGTGTTGGAGGTAACTTTGCAGGAAGAGGGGGACCAGAGGGAGAGTTATCAGTGTGCCTTTCTGTTCATGCAAAAGCATAAAGAGACATAAACACAATGCCACTCTGCAGGATCTCGAAACCACAGTTGAAGCTGGGGTATGTTGGTGATTGATGTCCTGCTGCAGACTGTCCTCAGTCAGTCCCCCTCAATCTCTGGGAGGAATTGGTGTCCCAATACAGGTGGGCAGGGAGTCAGCAAAAGGGTGAAAAGCAGACATGAATACAGAGAGAGTGCTGTGTCTGAATGTAATTTCTCAAAGCAAGCAAGAGATTATTAATACAGAAGAGAATAAGGAAGTTAGGTGACACATCAGCAAGGTAGAATGAGGTTACTGGATGCTTAATGACTCTTATACAAAACAGAGGAATTCAAACATAATGACCGGCAGGAACTGGGCAAAAAAAACAACTGAGACAAAGTCAGCTCTATCTAAGGTCAACTATATTCTTAGAAGCCAGGTGTGAGGTCTTTATGACCACACCTTGCATAGGGCTTTCACGACCAAGCCATGGTTCTAATTAGAGAGTTCTGCTCTAGCTAACCTTCTCATGGATAATGCAATACTCTAGTTCCACCTCAAATCACGTCCTGATCTATTTGTATGGGAAAACTTTCTACTAATAAGTAATGTAGTATGCCATACATAACTATAATAAGAATTCTAATATTTTGTTAAGCTTGCCCTGAGAGTTCTAACTCTATTTAGTAGATAGTAACGCCTGATTTCTTTCACTATCTCTCTTAAAATACTAGAGGCAATTCTGATTGTTACTGAATAGGTAACATTCCTAGATGAATTCCAAGCCCATGCTTGGCTCAAGGACTGCCTAGGATATTGGTGAAGGCAATGAAGCAAAGTATTACTTTGCTTAGGTATTTGGCAAGTCATTGCTTGGAAGCCCTATAATAAAACAATAATGAAAGAAGGAACGCAGATCTCTAATCACAGACTAATGGAAGGAAGTTTGGAGTATTCATTTACTAGAATGCAATGGTTCCAGGAGACTAAGTTTCCAGGAACTATTTGACTAGGAACTGCGTTGAAGTTTTTTAAGTCTATCACGAGATTCATTACTAGAGTGGATGTGGCAATGGCTGGTGTGTGTGTGTGTGTGTGTGTGTGTGTGTGTGTGTATCTGTGTGTGTGTGTGTGTAGTAACTTTTTGGGATGAATGTGACCACAAGCTCATGCTCATCAGTTTATGATTCTGCGAGTACTCTGCAGCCTATTTAAGTCATCAGTGCCTAAGGCTAACTGACTTCCAGCAAGCTGTTTAGTAGAGTTGACTCACATCCCCTTACATCACAAGGACATTTTCTACAGTATATATAATAAAAACTTATATTTTAGAATATACAGAAACTTGAAAAGAGAAATGGAAAAAATACCTCTACCGACTTTGAATTAAAAAAAACACATTTATTTTAGAATTCTCTAGGATAGTTCAATTTCCTGTATACCCTACTCATGATTTAAATATGTTAGCATCTTACAAATTCATATGAAAATAATGAAGAGAGATTAACCTTTGTAAGAAAAAAATCTGTTTTTCCTTCCCTGCTCCCACTCATGAAATGAGGACTCTAAGACTAATTACTGAGAGATGCCTGGGCCACAAACTGTGGCTCATTCCCAGACTAACTTATTTCTATGTTTTCTACCTGGTTGGACACCTATTCATCCTCTTCCTTAGCATCTTCCTCTATATCTCCCTTAGCAAATGCCCCAGCATCTCTCCCTGAATCTCCATTTATTCTCCTAGTATTTCCCAGAATCCTCTCTTCCAGCTAGAGTCTCACCTTGTACTTTTTACCTCAGCTCATTGGTCATAGACTTTAATTGACAGGTGATGGTTATAAGAGATTCTCTCTACAAACTTTGGGGAACTAATATCAACTAAATTACTCATTGAAAATTTTTATTTTTATTTTTCTTCACGGGTCTTTTTGTTTATGCCATATGGCTTCAGTACCTGCAAAGGCGAGAGAGAGAGAGAGAGAGAGAGAGAGAGAGAGAGAGAGAGAGAGAGAGAGAGAGATCTCCCAGAGCTAGAGTCAGATGTGAGGGTACAAAGGATTCTGAGCCATCTCTCCAGCCCCTAAATGACACAATTTTGTCCCAGCAAGGAGAAAAATGGACACTGCAATTTTTAAACTCTTTCACACTGTAGATACCAGCTCACACTCTATTTAGTAGTCAAGTGTCCTGTGACATATTAGTTTTCTTACTCCCACTGAACTTTCTCTAGTCTGAAGTTTGTGAAGACATGAGTGTCCGGTTTTTCAGGGTATTTGTTAGTGATACACGAGTTTTGGTCTACTGACTTTCCAAACCCTATCTTGCCTATCGTTGATCTCTGACAAACCCTTACCCTTGTGGATTCATGCCTTTGAACCGTGATTTACACTTTTTTCAGTTGCAGCCATAGGAAGGTTTGGCACTAACTGATTATGTTCAGTTGGTGCTATTAAACAGATAAAGATCCACTGAATTTTAAAATATTCATTTGAATAATTTAATTTTGTATAGATAGTATTATGATCTGGCATGGAATTCAAATGCTTCAACAGAAATGAATTGAACTTAGGATGTTGTGTAACCTTTTAAAACCATTCTCTGTTTTTATGTTATGGTATGTGTGTGTGTATGTGTGTGTGTATCTCTGTGTGTGTATGTATGTGTGTATGTGTGTGTGTGTGTGTGTGTGTGTGTGTGTGTGTGTGTGTGTGTCAGTTACTCACAGTGGCTATGATCCCATTAACAAAATCTGCACAGACATATCCAAGAACAGATGGGGGAGACTCAGAAACTTACAACCCAAACAGAGGAGCTATTGGCAATTGATTGTTGCAGGGGTGAGGGCCAGTTTTCTTCATGGATTTGGCTCCTGTCAGGCTGCTCATGTTTCAGTGGATGTTTGTCCCTACCCCCACACATGTAGTCAGCAATAAATGGACTCAGTGGTTTTTATAAAAGTGCACATGGAATTAAGGGGTAAGAGTGATGCAGGGTAGAAGGGGGAAAATTCAATGAGAAGAGGATGGGGATGGATTTGTTTAAACTCATTTTTTATATGTACAAAGTTCTTCAGCAAAAAATTTAAAGCAAAGTAAGTAATTAAGTAAGTAAATACACCAATATATATGTATGCACTATTTGTTCAGTCCCTTTAAGCTTATGCTTAAAGCTTTTTAATAGACATAAGGTAACTTTAGTGAAATAAATACAGAACTATTAGAAAAATAAAGTGGAAGATGCGTGTATTGGTTACTCTTCTATTACTGTGAAGAGACATCATGGCCAAACCAACTTATAAGAGGGAACATTTAATTGGGGTCTTACAGTCTCAGATGGGGCATGCATGATATCATGGTAGTCACCATGGCAACCAGCAGGCAAATATGAATAGAGCAATAGCTAAGAGCTCACATCCTATACTACTTACAACAAAGAGAGAAAGAGAGAGAGAGAGAGAGAGAGAGAGAGAGAGAGAGAGAGAGAAAGAAAGAGAGAGAGAAAGCCTGATGGGCTTTTGACACCTCAAATTGCCCTATCATTGGTTGTTGTTCTTGTGGGTAATTGTTTTTAAAACTGAAACGATGAATGCAAAAGCAAGTGGCAGGAGCCCAATAGGTCTTTACATCCTCATTTTCTCCTTCCCATCTCTCTCTAATTATCCTAATCCCCAGCTTTCATTCAAATATACTGAAACAACATGAAAATAAGGTGGGTTCATCATCTCTAATTTGTGTTTGCATGTTGGTTGTAACCATCTTGTGAGCATTAAGAACCAGGCTAAGACACTGCCTATGTTAGACAGGGTTTCATTGTTGTGAAGAGACACCATGACTCAGGAAACTCATATAAAGGAAACATTTAATTGATGTTGTCTTACAATTTCAGGGGTTCAGTACATTATTATCATGGTGGAAAATATAGCAGCATCCATTTAGACATGGTGCTGGAAAAAGAGCTAAGTGCTCTATATTTTAATCTGTAGGCAACCAGGAGAACACTTGTAGTCACAGGCGTCAAGGAAGAGCATCTCTTTCCTCATTGGACAGAGTTTGAGCACTAAGAGCTCTCAAAGCCAGCCTACACAATGATACACTTCCTCCAAGGAGGCTACACATCCTAATAGTGCCACTTTCCTTGGGCCAAGGATATTCAAATCAACACACTGCATCAAAGTAAAATAGCAGAGAGACATTGAGAAATATACTCCATGATTGCTTCCTTTAGTCACAGTTGCTACATAACTGCATACATTCATACACACACACACACACACACACACACACCTATCACATGTGCAGGAGTATACAATTATATTGGTGTATTTATTCATTTTATTTATTTATTTACTTACTTTGTTTTAAATTTTTTGCTGAAGAACTTTGTACATACACATATTGAGTTTGAGCAAATCCATCCCCATCCTCTCCCTCTTGAATTGCTCCCCTTCTATCCTGTATCACTTTTACCCCTTAATTCCTTGTGCAGTTTTAAAAAAAAACTCTGAGTCCATTTATTGCTGGCTACATGTGCGGGGGTAGGGACAAACATCCACTGGAGCATGAGCAGCCTGTCAGTAACCAAATCCATGAAGAAAACTGGCCCTCTCCCCTGCAGACATTAATTGCCAATAGCTCTTCTGTTTGGAGTGAAAGTTTCTGAGTCTCCCCCCAATCTATTCTTGGATTTGTCTGTGCAGATTTTTTAAATAGTATCTTAGCCACTGTGTATAACACACACACACACACACACACACACATACACACACACACACACACACACACACACACACACACACACACCGTACTGTAAAACCAGAGAATGGTTTTAAAAGGTAACACAACATCCTAAATCCAATTCACTTGTGTTGAAGCTTTTGAATTCCGTACCAGATCATAATACTATCTATACAAAATTAAATCATTCAAGTGAATATTTTAAAATTCAGTGGATCTTTATCTGCTAAATAGCACCGACTGAACATAATCACTTAGTGACAAACCTCCCTATGGCTGCACCTGAATAAAAGTGTAAATCAGTTGTCAAAGGCATGAATTCACAAGGGTAAGGGGTTTGTCAGAGATGGAGGATATGCAGGATTGGGTATGGAAGCTCAGTAGACCAAAACATGTATATCATTAGCAAATAGTCTGGAAAATCATCCACTCATGCCTTCACAACCTTCAGACTAGGGAAAATTCAGGGGTACCCTCAAAAGTGGGAGTAAGAAAACTTTAATATATTATAGGACTCTTGACTACTTAATACAGTGTGGGAGGTCAGACTTCTTTTTCTGGCCTTTGCAGGTACTGCAGCCATGTGGCATAAACAAAAAGGCCCATGAACCAAAATATAAATAAAAAATTTAAATGAGTCATTTAGTTGATATTAGTACCCCAAAGTTTATAGATAGAATCTCTTATAAGCATCACCTATCAATTAAATAAAGTTTACGACCTGAGCTGAGGCAGAAAATACAATTTGAGACACTGGCAGGAACAGAGGATTCTGGGAAATAGTCTGGAATAAAAAGGAGATTCAGGGACAGATGCTAAGGGAGATGGGGAGGTAGATGCTAAGGAACAGGATGAGAGAGGTAACTGTCCATGTAGAACAAATAGAATAGTTTGAATGAATTGGATTAAGTTAGTCTGAGAATGATCCACAGTTTGTGGCCTAGGCATTTGTCAATAAGTATTCTAAGAGTCGCCAATCCAGAAGCAGGAGCAGTGAAGGAAAAACAGTTTTTTTTCCTACAAAGGTTAGTTTCTCTTCAGTATTTTCATATGAATTTGTAAGATGCTAACATATTTAAACCATGAGTAGGATATACAGGAAATTGCAATCATCCTAGAGAATTCTAAAATAAATGTGTTTTTTAAATCAAAGTCAGTAGAGGTATTTTTTCCGTTTCCATTTTTCTAGTTTCAGTATAGTCTAAAATATGTGTGTTTATTATACCTACTGTAGAAAATGTCCTTGTGATGTAAGGAGATGGTAGTCAACTTTACTAAACTACTTTCTGGAAGTCAGTTAGCCTGAGGCACTGAGAGTTACATTACTTAAGATAGGCTGCAGGGTGCTCTCAGAATCAGAAACTGAAGAGCATGAGCTTGTGATCACATTCACCCCAAAAAGTTACTACCCTACTACACGCACACACACATGCACCCACACACACAAACACACACAAGTCATTGCCACACTCTCTCTAGCAGTGATTCTTGTGATAGGCCTAAAAACTTAGACACAGTTACTAATCGAATAGTTCATGGAAACTTAGTCCCCTGGAACCATAGCATCCTGAGAAAGGAATGCTCCAAACTTGTCCTTGCATTAGTCAGTGGTTAGATCTGTGTGCCTTCTTTCAGTGTTGTGTTATTATAGGTACCTCCAAGTAATGACTTGTGAAATACCTAACAAAAATTGAACTTTGCTTCCTGGCCTTCACCAATATCCTAGGCAGTCCTTCACCAGACCCTGGGCTTGGAATTCATTTAAGAATGTTACCTATCCAGTAACAATCAGAATTACTGCTAGTATTTTAAGAGAAGTAGTGAAAGAAATCAGGCATTGCTATCTACTAAATAGAGTTAGAAATCTCAGGGCAAGCTAACAAAATATTAGAATTCCTATTATAGATATGTATGGCAGACTATATTATTAGTAGAAAGATACCCCATACAATCCCTCCCATATACAGGAATTTACAAAGGTTTAGGAAGTAGATATGCCCGGGAGATTTCTCAACAAGAATATCACTGTGTAGATCTCTAACACAAGGTAGATGTGGTATTGCAAAAGAGAATAAAGTGCAGTAAACTTGGTGCACAATATGATATGGGAATGTCATATCAATAACAAAAAGTGAATGAAAATTACAGCCTGATTGTATAAGGAATTATTATGATGATGGAACAAATGGGAATGATAGAGCTGGGTAACAGTAAAGCTAGTGTATACATCATTTTTCTTCTAGTAGCTGTGATTTTGAAAGCCAAATACTAATAATTTTGTTCAGAACAATCTAAACAGAAAAAGGAACTATGAATCTATATAAGATTTACTGCAGGCTCTAATAACCTTAGTTCGAATGACCAATTAAGTTCAAGAAGCACAAAAAAATAAGTTACATGAGGATGAAGTCGTTTAACAAACTTAATTAGGATTCACCATTAACTTGCTGTGGTGATCTAGAAGACATCAATACTCAACTTTGTATGTAAATAATCACAGTGCATTTAAGGAAAAGCCAGCTCACAGTATCTTTAAGAGTGAGAAATACCAAAGTGTTGTTTCTGCTCTTGGTTGGCATTCTTGTACATTGGTAACTTCAAACATGTTTCATGGAGAGAGGTATTACTAATACAGGTTCAACATTTTTGTTTGCAGGGCATGATACTTAAGCTTGTTGAAGAAGTCTTAATAATTATATATACATGCATATATATATATATAAATATAAATATATGTATATATAATCAATAAATAATTATACATATTTATATATACATTATATAACACATATAAGCATATGCATATTATAAATATATACACATATCCATCTTTTAGACAAGTATGTCATAGAAGGATATTGGTGCACAGCAACGATTCAGTTTTATAATGCTCATCATTTTTACATATAATGAAATGAATCTGACAACTTTTGTCTACTCCAATCTATTTTCATGATAGCACTCATTATGTTTTTGAAACACTTGTGACTTTTTAGTAACAGTAACTCTATTGCTGAATGTAGAAAAGTCTGTTCTATTTATTCTTCATTTTTATCTTTGTTATTTTGTTTAATTTCATTTCAATTGTTATCTTCCTTCTAGATTTCACATTGAACTTCCCTCATCTCACTACCTCTCCTGCCTCCATACCGGTGCTCGCCCATCTATTGACCCACTCCAATTCTTTATTAGAAAACTCCATACTCTGATTCTATTGTGTTTAGAATCAGTTAAACACTTTTACATTCACAAATTGTCATGTCTGTGATATGTAAACTTTAGTAGAGTACAGTGAACTTGATATTGGTAAATTATCATGTCAAGAAAAACCTACAACAATCAAGCAAGAATGGTCAAACAGAATGTATATGTTCAGCAATCTTACCCCATTCATTAGGTATTATACCTACTGCAACAAGTTTAAGACCCAGCTAGTAGCTGAAAGAGTCAGATACAGATATTTGCACACAACCAATTTACTGAAGCATCTGACCCATGTTGTTGAATTAGGGAAGGATAAAAGATGTTGAAGAGGAGGGCCACCCTGTAGGAGGAACAAATGTCTTAATTAATTAATTTCCTACCCCCAAATGTCTTAAACACTGGATCACCTAACAGACAGCATACATATGAGACCCCCATCACACATACAGAAGAGGACTGCGGGGTCTCTGTTCAATCTGAGATGATTAATCTAACTCTCAATTTTGCTTGAAAATATACCAGAAATAATTCCATTTCCCTTCCATATGCCTCTCCCTGCAGATCCAATTTCTTTCATTAGAAAATAACAGGTTTTTACAGGAAAATAATAAAATAAAACAAGAGTAAACAAAAACAAAGACATCATAATAGGACAAAATATTCATAACACATTATGGTAACTTGACATGTGAAAAGGAATTAGATGGAACGACTAGGAAATCTCACCTAATATATGAATAGCAGTGTTAGAAGCACGAGATGGTGATAGACAATTGAGTAATACCTATTCCCATTTTAGTACTAAGAATACCTTATTTTTCATACTATAATTCAAACTGTAAATTCTATAATCAGAATATCTGGAATTATTGAATTATTATTTATTAATTTATTATATAATTATAAATTATTATTCATTACACAAATGCATATGAATAAATATAATAGGAAGCTCCCAAAATTTATTAGTGTTGAACTGCAAAAGGAATTCCTTGGCCAAAATGATGCTATATATCAATGGGAATTATACATAAAAACCTTGAAATAGACTGCCCTGATTAATGCCAGCCAAAACACAAAACTCTGTTAGTCAAATATGGTTGGTAATTTGTTTTATCACTGATTAACCAAAACATAATTTCTAAATGCAAAGGACAGTGAGCAAATTTTGAGACCCTCACCCCCAATGCCATGTTGCCCTTGCTGGAAATCAAATGCAAACTGAATGTCCCAAGGCCTTGGGAGCATAAGGATGAAAATAAAATCGCATAGACATTTGTTCACAAATTAGACCAACTCATTGTTTCAACTTGTCTATTCCATCAATTGTGGATAGGATGATTTGAGGTTTCTGGAATGAGACCAATTCCCAGTTTTGCCTGCAATTATATCAGTACTAATATTCCTCCACAACTGTTAATAGCCCTGGATTGCACATTCATTTTCCTACTTTAATATTTGTCAACTCTCTAATCCTTTAGTCAGAAAATTCTCATTTTTTGGAGTTGTGCAACTTATAATAAATTTAAGAAAGCACTACTTGACCATAAAAGTGAGTTAGATAACCCTCATATGAGCCTATGTGGCAAACAGCATGGACAATCACAGTGTTCTTTAATATTTTATATGAAGAAACAGTAGGTAAATAGCAAGATTATATATACAGAGATGTATTCATCTTACATTTGTGCTTAGAATAGGGCCTGATGTGTAGTAGGGCCTTTGTAGAAAAGTTTGCAATCATATTCCTAATATTCAACTGGTATAATTTTTGAGGGAGGCTAGAGACAAAAAAAAAACCTAGTATTAATTATCAGTGTTCATTTTCAAGTTTTAAATCATACCTCTTTCCTTATTACTCACATTTAAATCAACAGTACATAGCCTAATCCAGATAACATAGTATTAGAGAATTATCCACTGCCATAAATTATTTCTCCAGGCATGCAGAGCTCATATTCTGAGATTTTCCTGCCTGAAACTCCCAGCAAGTTTTATCAGTTCACCTTAAGCAGTGCTTTATGATTGGATTTTCCGTTCCTATTAAACTTCACTCTTCCAGATCATATTTTTTTAGAGTTGTGCTCTAAGAATATGTGATCTTGATTTATGTTACAAACTTCTATCTTAATTGTGAGCAAATGGACACATTAAGATTCATGTTCAAATAAAACAGCTTTACAAAATAATATTCTAGAGCTGTATTCATGATGAAAAATTTGGGTAACAATTTTGAATAGGATTAACAGTGATCTGAATTAATAGTATAAGGCAACATGACTATAAGAAGAATAAACTGGTTATCATTTTGCTCTTGATAAAAACAATAATAACTTTAGTTTAATGCAAGTAAAACAAATACAGTCTAACTTCTAAACCTGCCCTTATATTAGTGATGTTTGTTACTTTTGTATGGTTGAAATTGAACCTACTCTATGTTTGGCTAGCAATAAGATATAGTATAATTTTTATTGTAATTTATGATTCTGAGATTTTTCCCAACAACTAAAAAAAGATATTTTATACATTTACATTTAAAATGTCATCTCATTTCTCAGTTTCCCCTCTGCTAACCCTATATCCCACCCAGCCCCCTAAACTGCTTTTATGAGGATTCTACACCACCCACCAACCCACTTCTGCCTCACAGCCTTAAAATTTCTCTACACTTGGGCATCAAGCCTTCACAATACCAAGGGCTTCCCCTCCCATTTATGCCAGGTAAGGCACCATTCAGCTCCTTCAGTCTTTTCTTTATATATTCCATTGGGTTTTCTGTGCTCAGTCCAATGGTAGGCTGCGAGCATTGACCTCTGTGTTTGTCAGAATCTGGTGGAGCCTCTCTCGAGACAGATGTATCAGGCTCCTGTCAGCCAGCTATTCATGGTGTCTGCAATAGTGTCTGGTTTTGGTGCCTGCATGAGTTATTTATCCCAAGGTGGGAAAGTCTCTGGATGGCCTTTTCTTCAGACTCAGAACCATTCTTTGTAAGTGTATTTCATTTTGATAAAAAAAAAATTCTGAGTTAAAATTTTGGAAATGGATGGTTGACACCAATGCTCAAACAGGGGTCCATACCTAACCTCTGGATATGATTTCACTATGTTCTCACTCCACTTTCTTTGGTATTACAGCTAAAGCCATTCCCATGGTGTCGTGGAAGGTTCTTGCTTTCCTGGCATCCAGACTTTCTTGTTGCTAACCGTAGTTCAACAGCCCCATTGCTAAACACCTTTGTTAAATTTCCTGACCCTGTACATCCCCTCAAACTCCTCTCTTACCTGATTATTCCCTTCTTTTTTCACCCCACCCTATCTACTTTTCCACCCTGGGAGAATTAATTCTAGGAATTTAAGCATGGTGCAACATATATAGATCCAGTAAGTGTAATACATGACAAAATATAGAAGTTCAATTATCTTCCAAAAATATTCAAAAATGGCTATTGGTGAAGCTCAACATTCATTCACAGATAATGAAAAAAAGAAAACAAAAGAAGATAATGAACTCATATTGATATTAGAACATTTTCTTTCACAAACCTATATTAAACTATACTATATACTAAAGAGTACTATAATGCATGCAGAGAAAATTATTATACATACAAGTCAGAAAAAAATTTCAGATACCTTTCTTTTTTGTATCATGTATTCCTCCAAGTATGTTAGAGGAAGAGGATTGAAAATAACTCTTTTGCTGAGAAAGCATTTGACAAAATCCAACACCCCTTCAGGATAAGTCTTGGAATGATTGGGAATTCAAGGCCCCTACATAAATGTAATAAAAGCAATCTACAGCAAACCAATAGCCAACATCAAAGTAAATGGAGAGAAACTCGAA
>NW_018392133.1:9036-10456 GCF_900095145.1 Mus pahari | reverse complement strand
ATAGCATTTGAAATGTAAATAAAGAAAATAATAATAAATAATAAAAAAAGAAAATCACTCTTTGTTTCTTGCTAGTCTTCTCTATATTGTGAGTCCAAACCAGCCATGTGTGATATGGAGAAATTACCTTAAAATAATAAAATAAAGTACAAAATTATGCTCATTTCCCCTAATATAACTCGAAAGAGTCTTTAAAATATTATAAGGTTTTAACATAAATTTAAAAAAATGATTGGGATAAAAGGATAAAATGAGCCCTGACCTTCATCAGAAATATTTATATACTGGTACTTCATGTTTAGGCCCTTGTTTATGAATATTATAAACCTAGAAATTATTCTTCAAATCTTCAATAATCTTTGAACAATCAGCCAGTATATAGCATTTAGACCTCATTAAACACTCCATATTCAAGGTCTCTACAGAACAATTTATCTTTCCAAACATATTAAACCAGTGTATATTCTGATTTTTTTATATATACAGCTTTTCATGCTTTACAATGGTAATTTATTCAAGGTTACTTTTTTTTGTTGTTTTGTTTTGTTTCGTTTTGAGACAGGTTTCCTCTGTATAGCACTTTCTGTCCTGGAACTCACTTTGTAGACCAGGCTGACCTCAAACTCAGAACTTCACTTGCGTTTGCCTCCTGAGTGCTGGGATTAAAGGTATGTGTCACCATGCCCAGTGTCAAGGTTACATTTATTATTTTGATTTATGTCCATATATTTCCTGTTTTGGATATCTTCTAATACTAACTTGCTTCTCGGTTGTTTTATTTAAATTTTGGTCACAGGATAAGTGAACAGGAAGGGATTATTTCACATATGGCTACTAGTCATAGAAAGACAAGCCTGACTGTCTGTAAACTGGAACTAAAGTATAGATTTTTAAAGAACACTACTTAATGACTCTACTTCCCACAGTGTGATGGGCACTCTTATTCAATTACCAGTTAATAAACCACTTCAAAGATATGAGGACAATCTAGTGTGGTTGAGAAAATATCTCAAAGTTCTCTCTTTCTAAACAAATACACCCAAGAGTTGTAGACAGCAGGAAACAATCAAACTCAAGGCTGAAAACAACCATAAAGATAAAAAATATCTATACAAATAACAACAAAATACTTAGCTGTTTTTTTGAGAACATCAATAATATAGATAAACTGTTATTCAGACTAACCAGAGGGAACATAGACAATATTCAGTTTAGAAAATTAGAAATGCCCACTTTCTCCCTACCTATTCAATATAGTGCTTGAAATCCTAGCAAGAGCAATTCAACTACAAAAGGAGATAAAGGTGATACAAATTGGAAAGGAAGAAGTCAAAGTATCATATCACTATTGGCAGATGATATGATAGTATCTATAAGTGACCCTAAAAAGTCCACCTGAGAACTCCTAAACCTGATAAAC
>NW_018392133.1:0-8551 GCF_900095145.1 Mus pahari | reverse complement strand
TCTCTCTCTCTCTCTCTCTCTCTCTCTCTCTCTGTTTTTTTCAAGACAGGGTTTCTCTGTGTAGCCCTGGCTGTCCTGGAACTCACTTTGCAGACCAGGCTGGCCTTGAACTGAGAAATCCGCCTGCCTCTGCCTCCCGAGTGTTGGGATCAAAGGCGTGCACCACCACGCCCTGGCTACAAAACCTCTTCTCAATGATACAAGAATCTCTGGGGGAATCACCATGCCTGACCTACAGCTGTAGTGCAGAATAATTGTGATAAAAACTGCATGGTACTGGAATAGTGACAGACAGGTAGACCAATAGAATAGAATTGAAGACCCAGATATAAACCAACCCACCTATAGTCACTTGTTCTTTGACAAGGGAGCTGAAACGATCCAGTGGGAAAAAAACAGCATGTTCAAAAAATTGTGTTTGTACAACTGGCAGTTATCGTGTAAAGATTTTGAAATGATCCATATTCATATTCATCTCCTTGTACTAAGGTCAAGACTAAGTTTATCAAGGAACTCCACATAAAACCAGAGACACTGAAAGTTATAGAGGAGAAAGTGGGGAAAAGACTCGACAATATGGGCAAAGGGGAAAAATTCCTGAACAGAATAAGTGTTGACAAATGGGGCCTCATAAAATTGCAAAGCTTCTGTAAGGCAAAAGACTCTGTAATAAGACAAATAGGCCGCTAACAAATTGGGAAAGGAACTTTACCAATCCTATATCTGATAGGGGACTAATATCCAATATATATAAAGAACTCAAGAAGATGGACTCCAGAAAATCAAATAACCCCATTAATAATTTAGCACAGATCTAAACAAAGAATTCACAACCGAGGAATACTGAATGGCTAAGAAGCACCTCAAAAAATGTTCAATATCCTTAATCATCAGGAAAATGCAAATCAAAACAATCCTGAGATTCCATGTTACACCAGTCACAATAGCTAAGTACAAAAATTCAAGTGAGAGAAGACGCTGGCAAGGATGTGGAGAAAAAGGAACACTCCTCCATTGTTGTTGGGATTGGAAGCATTTACAACCCCTCTGAAAATCAGTCTGGTGGTTCCTCAGAAAATTGAACATAGTGCTACCAGATGATCTAGCAATACCTTTCCTGGGCATATATCCAGAAGATGTTCCACTGGTAATAAGAACACATACTCCACTATGTTCATAACAGCCTTATTTCCAATATCCAGAAACTGGAAAGAACCCAGAAGTCCCTCAACAGAGGAATGGATCCAGAAAATGTGGCACGTTTACACAATGGAGTACTACTCAGCTCTTCAAAACAATGATTTTATGAAATTCCTAGGCAAATGGATGGATCTGAAGGGTATTATCCTGAGTGAGGTAACACAATCACAAAAAAACTCACATGATATGCACTCACTGATAAGTGGATACAAGCACAGAAACTTAGAATTCCCAAGATACAATTTGCAAAACACATGAAACTCAAGAATGAAGACCACAGTGTGAACACTTCGTCCATTCATTGAATTGGGAACAAAACACCTATGGAGAGTTAGAAAGACAAAGTTTGGAGCTGAGACCAAAGGACTGATTATCCAGAAACTGCCCCACCCAGTGGTCCATCCCATAATCAGCTACCAAACACAGACACTATTGCATATACCAGCAAGATTTTGCTGAAAGGACCCTGATACAGCTGTCTCTTGTGAGACTATGTCAGTGTCTGGCAAACACAGAAGTGGATGCTCACAGTCAGCTATTGGATGGAACACAGTAACCCAATGGAGGAGCTAGAGAAAGTACACAGGGAGCTGAAGGGGTCTGCATCCCTATCGGTGGAACAATATGTAGTAATCTGTACCCTGAGAGCTTGTGTCTCTACCTGCATATGTAGCAGAAGATGGCCTAGTCAGCCATCACTGGGAAGTGAGTCCCCTTGGTACTGCAAACTTTATCTGCCCCAATACAGGAGAAGGCCAGGGCCAAGAAGTGGGAGTGAGTGCATAGGAGAGCAGGAGGGGGACAATTTAGGGACTTTTGGTATAGCATTTGAAAAGTAAATGAAGAAAATATCTAATAAAATAATTTTAAAAAGAGAAATGTACACATGAATAATGCTTCTGATAGAGAAACTGCTAGTAAATTGCATATACACATTATATGTATGTATGTCTGTATGCTCTGTGCATGTATGTATTCATGTATGTATACATATATGTATACATGTATGTATGTATGTATTTATGTATGTATGTATGTACATATGTTCCCTACTTCAATCTACTTGGTCAGTGGTCCCACCTAGTTTGGTGATGACTAACAGTATAGTAGATAAATTAGATTGGTAAAGGGGATTGTATTTTATGGAAATAAGATGATCAATACTAGACTTTATCATTTTCCTCTTTCATCTTTTCCATTAAACAGAAGTTAAAGATTATTTTACCTCTATTATGTAAATAACTGTAGTTAAAGGGGTGAGTGAATCTATTGTACCATCTATTTTTTTAATTAAATGCCCTGATGTAAGCTTAGCTAATGCTTACTATCTACCATATCATAGTTCAATAAACTGATAACAATATGCTACATTTTAAAAAAAATGCTGGATCACTTCTAGGCCTTTTGGCTAAGATCAAGTGTAAGAAAATGCTGGGCATGGTTCACATGCCTTTAATCCCAGCAGTCAGGAGGCAGAGGCAAGCAGATTTTTGAGTTCGAGGCCAACATGGTCTACAAAGTGAGTTCCAGGACAGCCAGGGCTATACACAGAAACCGTGTCTCAAAAAAAAAAAAAAAAAAGAAAAAAGAAAAGAAAAGAAAAGAAAGAAAGAAAGAAAATAAGAAATGAAAAAGGAGACATAACATGACATATATCTTAAAATAATTATTCTGTTTTTTGGATATTAACAGTTGAAAATATTCTACAAAAAAGTTCCTTCTTTCTGTTGCATTCTCTGTGGTTTTTCCACACAGCTTATTATCAGCTCTTTTTCCTGAGTTATTAGACATTTAGAAATTGTCCAATGTTACTTCAATGCATTTCCAATATTCATAGCTGGTCATCAAAAAAATTGACAAAGTGTAATAACAATCAGTTGGTGTACATAAAATAAGCTATTAAAAACTTGATTTTCTAATACCAAATGTAAAATAAATATCTAAAATCCATTATCAGTATATGTCGATATTTTCTTAGATGCCCCCTTCGGTGTGCAGTACAGATTTTAGTCCTGTATTCAGTGTGGAGGCAGGAAAAGGCAGTCTTCTGTTTTGTTTGCAGCCCCTTCCCTGAAAATGAAATTCCTAATGAGACAAGAGAGTGCTTGTTTTTTGATAATCCTCCAAATATATATCTTGTACCACACTGGAAAGATGAAGTCAACTAAAAGGCAACTGCAAATATAAAATGTATCACTTTTCTAATTTACTCGGTGTAAATACAAAAATCATTAGGAAAATCAAACAGAAAACAAAGAAATAAACAAATATACCTTTTACCGTGACCCAGATATTGACTCTGAAATTTCATGGCAGATTACATTTTCACAAAGAAATAATTTATAAAATAAAATGGGAGGGAATTTTTCACAATATTTTTCTAATAATCGATTGTAAAACTCCATGGACATTAGTTTTTAGTCAAAATTTTTAAGAGTATTAACTTAGTCACATTTCATGAATATATCTGTCCTACATATCATTATGCACATCATGTACATATAGGAGCCCATGAAGACCCACATATTAAGTCAAATCTACTGGACTGGGGCATGAGACTGAGAACATAAATCCATGTTCTTTGTAAGATTAATATAGAAGATTAAAATATTTGCAAATTTATGAGAAACTGCTAAGTATGTAATATATAAAGGGTCATGTTTAAATCCAGATATGATATGAATCCAGGAATTAGGAATTGCTTATATATATATGGGATGTGTAACACATGTACAGATACATATGTGAGCAAATAATACCCCTGTAGTTACATTTACATGCACTTATGATACAGCTAACATGGGTACTAGGATGTAAACTCAGGATCTGAAAAAGCAAAATATTCTATTTATAACTAATCCAACTTCTTAGACTTTTAGGCAACTTACATGTAAGAGCTCCCTACAAAACTTTTCTTAAAAAAAAGTTCTAGATATGAATTATAAAAACCATGATAGCACATCAATATTCTCTGAAATGAAATAAAAATTAGTTGCAACTACAATCACAGTTCCTATTGTTGCCATGGTTTGTATTACAAATTAGGCATGGGGAACTGTTGCTTAGGACAAAACATAGCTCACCATTGTTGCTCAAGGATTCCTCTGTTATATTGCTGATAATGTTCCTCAATCCTGATTTGATCCTTGAGTATATTCAGAGACAATGAGTCCTATAGGAATGGGGATGATGCAAGGTTGAAAGTGCACAGCATTCCTGCTGAAGAAGGAATGGAGGTGAAGTACTTCTTAGTACAAAGTACTACAGTGGATTTTGTTTCCTTCTGTGCTAACTTTAGTGCATCTCATGAACAAGAATCTGAACTTTTATATACTTATTGTCAGATGAGGATATATTTGATAGTTTATTTCTTTAATTGTTTCTGCTTTTCAAACATTCATGTTATATTACCTTTGATTCTCTAACCTCTTTTTATGCCTTATGACAGGAATCACTCAAATTCAATAATACAATTGCTTTTTTTACATGAACATGTACATATAAATGTAGACCCATACACAGAGCTTAAGTGTTCAAATTAATGTTATATCTATATCAATGAGTTGGAGCAAGTGAAGTCTTGAGTACCTATTACATGTCTTGTCCAAGTAGAAGTCAAAATTTCAATAATCCATAGGGAATTATTTAATAATATATTCAATGAACTCAGGAAACAGAGTATGGTTTTGTCTTTATAAAATATACAAAACCACAATGTGGTTTATAAAGTTATATTCTCTGAAATCAATAATCTACTTGATATCAAAATCAAAACCAAAAACTAATTTAAGAAATCAACAAAGTTAAATAGACAAAAAACCTGTTTACTTAATTTATTTGTTCAAATGATTATGAACACTAGGAATTGATAGCAATGCTGGGCTGCAATATCCTTAAAATTATATTCCTAGGATCTAAGGCAGCATTGCAAGGCTTATTTCAACACCCTTACATGAAATACCTTGTTAATAAAATTTGTAAAGCACCACTAACTAAACTTTCCTTTAAATATCAGATATTGATTATTGTGTGCATTGTCCAGAACACCAGTACAACAATACAGAACACAATACATGCATTCAGAACGATGTGATCTTTCTAGACTATGAAGACACTTGGGAATGGCTTTTGCCTTAAAAGCATTCTGTTTATTTGCATTCACAGTTTTGGTACTTTGGATCTTTGAGAAACAACATGACACTCTTATTGTGAAGGCCAATAACAGAATCCTCAGCTACTAATTACTCATGTCACTCATGTTCTGTTTTCTATGCTCCTTTTTCTTCACTGGTCATCATAACAGAAAAACCTGTATCTTACAGAAAATCACTTTTGGAATTGGATTCTCGGTGCCTGTTTCCACAGTTCTGGCCAAATCAATCATTGTAGTTCTGGCTTTCAAAGTCACAGAACCTGAGTAAAGTTTGAGGAACTTCATGGCATCAAGTACAACCAACTACATTATTCCAGTATGCTCCTTATTACAATGCATTCTGTGGGCAATCTGACTCTCAGTTTCTCATCCCTTTGTTGATAATGATAAGCCATGACCACATCATCATTTTGTGCATCAAGTGTTCAGTTACTGCATTCTACTGTGTTCTGGAATACTTGACCTGCTCTGCCCTTAGAAGCTTCACTGTGGATTTCTTGGCAAATATCTACCTGATACATTCAATGAAGCCAATTTCTTGACCTTCAGCATGCTAGTGTTCTGCAGTATCTGGGTCACCTTCCTCTACGTCTCCCATAGCACCTAGGATAAGGTCATGGTTGCTGTGGAGATCTTCTCAATCTCGGCATCCAGTGAAGAGATGTTTCCATGCATCTTTATATCCAAGTACAAAGTATCTACAGTGGATTTTGTTTCCTTCTGTGGTAACTTTAGAAACACCATGAAACTCTTATTGTGAAGGCCAAAAAGAGAATCCTCAACTACCTACTATTCATGTCATTCATGTTCTGTTTTCTGTGGTCCTTTTCCTTCATTGGTCATCCTAACAGAGATCAGGTAGGGTGGGGACATGCTCTTGGATACAAGGGAAGGGCAGGAAGTATGGGATGTGGAACAGTCAGAGGGTGGACAGGGTAGAATGAATGAATGAATTAATTAAAATGAATAGTGCCCAGTTATTAGGTCTCCTATATTCCAATTCTGGAATTAGAATCCAAGGAAACTCACATGTTCACATAACAACACGCTCAAAACACACACACACACACATAACTTAAATTCTGTGCTTTTTAAACTTCATTTTACAAAGAAATACACTGGAACACAGATTTTGTTTTATTCCATTCACTTAAATACATTTGATCTCCTAAGATGCCCAGAATATGGATTTTTCTCCATGTAAAACGCACAGATCCTGTTAACATATCTTTAATTTGTATCCACTCCAATTATACTGATTTCTCATTGTCTCTCTGACATTTTACTTTGATGCAGTGTGTTGATTTGAATATCCTTGGCCCCTGGGAATTGGCACTATTAGGACATGTGGCCTTGTTGGAGGAAATGTATCATTTTGTAGGCAGGCTTTGAGAGATCCTAGTGCTCAAACTCTGCTCAAGACAGAAAACGATGCTCTTCCTTGTTGCCTGTGGCTACAAGCATTCTCCTGGTTGCCTTCAGATTAAGATATAAAACACACATTTCCTTCTCCAGCAATATATCTACCTGGATAATGCCATACTTCCCACCATGATAATAATGTTCTGAACCCCTGAAATTCTAAGACAACCTCAATTAAATGTTTCCTTTATAAGAGTTGCCTGAGTCATGGTGTCTCTTCACAGCAATGAAACCCTATCTAACATAGGGAGTGACTTAGCCTGATTCTTAATGCTTACAAGAGGGTTACAGCCAACATGCAAGCACAAATTAGAGATAATGAACTCTCCATATTTTCACGTTGTTTCTGTATATTTGAATGAAAGCTTGGGATTAGGAGAATTAGAAAGAGATGGGAAGGAAAAAGTGAGGATGCAAAGACCTATTATGCTCCTTCCATTTGCTTTTGCACTCAATATTTCAGATTTAAAAACTATCACCAACAAGAACAACAACCAACGACAGGGTATCCTTAAAAGGGACTCAGAGAGAAGACGCCAAAGGACATTACATACTTGTAACTCACATTTCAGCAAATGCCTGGTGTATTGAACTGATGGATTTTGCTGTCAAACCCTGATGATTAATCCTTAGACTGGAGTTTCAAATTCACTTCCAGTGTGGTGTTGTTCTGCCTAAGAAACCACATAATCTGGAGGCTTCTTTTAAATTTGGTCATTGGGTTGTGGGGCATTGGGCTACATACAGATTGTGTTTTCTCCAGTTGAGCTGAGGTCCTTAACCCCAGTGAGTCCTTATGTGTGGTAATTTTCACATACATGGGAGAGAAGGCATTTTCTCACTTCTGGATCCCTGGCGCCTGTTGAAGTTACTGCCCCCACAGCCCCACACAGCCCCCACAGGAGAGGCTCATGGCTAGCAGTCACATACAAAATGTCCCAAGCTTCTGATCTTCAGGTAAGACTCCTCTCAGTTACCTAGCAACAGCAAGATAACAAGCCAAATATAATAGGGGCTATTTGGCCCGACCTCACACACTCCCTCTTTCTCTATCTCTCTTACTCTCTTAAGCTTTTACTTTCCTTATTCTCTCTAAGATTTTAACCTTCTCTCTGTAAGCCTTCATCTTTTTTAGACTCTAGCTCTCTTTCTGTCGTTCACTATATCTTCTCCCTGTTTCTCTTTTTGGCCATGGTCAGTCTCTCTTTCTACATTTTTCTCTTTCACCATGCCTTTCTACAATAGAGGTCTAAAACAAATGACTGTCTGTTCACCAGGCCTGAACTAATGACTCTCGAATGCATGGGAGCCTCTCTCCCTCTGTCCTACTCCCATATCTCTGGCTCCATGAGTGTCACCATGGAGCCAGTGAAGGCTCCGTGATTATTCAATTCTCAGCTCTTCCACTATATCCAGTTTGAGATGCAAGAGACTGAGAACCTGGTACGATGGTATGCCAATTCCCCCCCTCCATATACTATCAGTGGATTTATACAGCCAGATGTATACCCGGGAATACATGGAAAGCATCCTTCAGTCCTCTTGTGTCTCCATGCCAAGAGCACAGAACCTCTGGCAAGCCATGGGCTCTCTCAGTTCCCCCTCTTCCCCTACACTCACTGTCTCAGGCTGGACACTTAGAGTTACTACTAGTTATTGAATAGAAACTGCATATAATTTAAAAATCTTCTCCTCATTTTTGTTTTCTTTTTTATTATATATTTTCTTTATATACATTTCAAATGCTATCCTGAAAGTTCCCTATACCCTCCCCCC